>NC_052357.1:70253-74063 GCF_009727055.1 Benincasa hispida | reverse complement strand
TACTTTGTTTCTTGCGACCCCAAAGATCATGTTTACCTAGAACAAACTGAGCCTCTACCCAAAATTTTCATTTGGAATTGGATGGCTAGCCAGTTCTTAACTGCAGTCAGTAGAACCTACATCATTCCTAATGATTTAGGGATATCGGTCTGCATACAACTAAGATACTTGAGCATTGTTGATGATTTCTTATAGCACACAAGGTTATCAACATTTTGGTCAATGCCATACGACTTAATCGCAGCATCAAACCGTATGTTCCCAAGATCGGAAGAACGCATTTCAGATCCATAAATGGACCGGATTCAGTTTGCAAACCTTTTTTGCTCTTGACCTTGGGCTATGAATTCCCCGGGTACACCAATATAATGGTTACCCTCAAGATTGAACATTTTAGAAAGACCGTCTTGGATGTCATTGCCAGATCTCATAATTATATATAAGCATGCAATGGACAAGACGGGTGCGAATCGACTGTTAACATGGTCGACCGATCGAAAAAGTCTCCTCTCATATGTCGAGCTCTCTTACCTGGGTATAACGCTTTGCCACAAGTCGAGAGCCTTGAAGGTCTGTACTTCCATTAACACCCTGTTTGCGCTTGCTAGATCTATTTACAACCCTATAGGGCAACCCCATCTAGGCTGATTACAGAGTCCGTTATGGTTGAAGTACGATCGACCTTTCACTCTCGAGATACTAGGCCTTGACCCATTCATCCCGTCAACATCTTCTCATTGCACTTTTATAAGACAATCGGATCCTTCATGTCGCCATTTTGCTCTACCAATAGCAAGGTATTTCGTGAACCACATAGATAAGCGAACGGATGGGTTCGCAACCCTTCCCACTACATGGCGTTCCTTCAAATCTTGAAGTGAAAACCGACCTTATCTGGATGAATCTCTATCAAACAACTCAATTGTGATTGTATGCACAGCTCTTCCAAAACTCTTAGTTGATAGTCTGTCAGTCGTTTACCTTGAAAGCTCAACGCAAACGACTGTGCCTTCGTGGACTGTGCTCTCTTATATGATCTCTCTCCAGGAAGTAGCGTTTTATTGAAACAAACACCCTATTTCTCGTTGGATCATAAAAATTAGACCCCTTTTTCGGTGTACGTTTGGGGTGCACTAAAGAGACATAACCATCGACACGTGGTTCCAACTTCTTAGTATTAGCCTCAAGCACATGTGCAGGAACACCCAAATGCGGAAATGACGAAAAACAGCTTTACGTGTTCCACAACTTCTAAGAGGTGTTCTTTGGCAACACTCTTGGAGGAACAACAGTTGGTATGTAATTACGCAGTCTGCACTGCGAAACCACCAAAACGGATTTGGTAAAGAAGCGTAACTCAATTATCGAGCGAACCATGTCTAACAGGTCCCCTATATCTTCCCTATCGCCTACACCATATCAGTGAAGGTAGTACCCGGCGCTGGAGAGTTGGGAAACGATTCCATGTTCTATTAAATAGTCCTGGAATGCGGAGTCCAAAAACTCTCCACCTCGAT
The DNA here is from genome assembly GCF_009727055.1 of Benincasa hispida. Lineage (NCBI taxonomy): Eukaryota > Viridiplantae > Streptophyta > Magnoliopsida > Cucurbitales > Cucurbitaceae > Benincasa > Benincasa hispida. The sequence goes on along the minus strand of NC_052357.1, from coordinate 72,546 downwards.
CTGATCGAAGTATTTTAATTCATCTATCTAATGCGTTTTCAACTTCAGCCTTGAACTCTTTGAACTTTTCAAAGGATTTAGACTTTTGTTGCAAAAGATAAACATACCCGTACCTGGAGTAATCATCAGTAAAACTGATAAAATACTCATAGCCACCTCGGGCTCGCACATTCATAGGACCACAAAGGTCAGAATGTACTAACTCAAGAGGCTCCTTGGCTCTATAACCTTTTCCAGTAAAAAGTCGTTTAGTCATCTTACCCTCAAGGCAAGATTCGCACACGGGTAAAGAATTTTCTTCTAACTCACTTAAAAGTCTATTCTTCACCAATCTCTCAATCCTATTGAGATTTATGTGCCCTAAACATAGATGCCAAAGTTGGGCATTTTCTTTTGGAGAAATTTGTTGACATTTTGATTGAGTTACGACAGTTCTGAACATTTTAGTATTATGGAGGGAATTAATGGCTAACGACCTTAGCACATATAAATTCGATTCCAGATTTGCTGTACAAATAAAGACACCATCTTTATGAATAAACGCTTTACTCAAATTGAAAGAAACAGTGTATTTACATTGAAATAAACACTTTACGAAAATAAGGTTCCTTTTTAGTTCAGGAACAATATATACATCATTTAAAATTAGAAACCTATTCTGTAAAGTCAACTGGAGTCTTTCCACTGCCACAGCTGAGACGATGTGCCCGATGCCTACTCGCATCGTCATCTCACCAGTCTCCAGCTGTTGCCAAGATATAATCCTCTGAAAAGAAGAACAAACATGGTTAGTGGCGCCTGAATCAATTATTTAGGCAAAATCATCATTCTCCACTAAACAAGTTTCGAGCACAAGTAAATCACATTTACCTTTATCCGCTTTGGCCTTAACCTTGGCTACTTTCTTCTCCTTTAGATACCGAGGATAGTTCCTCTTCCAATGTCCATCTTGGTTGCAATGGAAACACTTTCCCTTAGAAACTGGTGGACGCCTCCTTGGGGCGACAGGTGGTGGGTTAGCAGATGCCTTCCCTTTTCCCTTACCACCCTTCTTTTTCTTCCCCTTTCTAGAGTTAGAAGTAGAAGGTGCAGACTTCGTTCTTAAGGTTGAAACTTTATGGAACGTCCTTGAGGATGAAGCAACATTTGCCTCACTCTTCTGTCTCTCCTTACTTTTCAGTAAAGATTGGTATGTCTGCAACTCGTTGAGGAAAATTGTAAGGTTATATTTCACTTTGTTAAGAATCACATTGCTAACAAAGTGAAGGAAGCTCTCCGGAAAAGAATGCAGAATTATGCTAACTTGGTTGCCCTCATCGAGGGTAGACCCATTCAACTCCGCCACATTGAAGTGGACCATCATGTTTAACACATGTTCACGAACAGAGGTGCCTTCTTGCATTTTGGAGTTGAATATGTGTTTAAGAGCCTCATGCATAAGTTGTTCAGACGGTTGTCCAAACATCCCCCGCAAGGACTCCATGGTCTCTCGGGCTGAGACCATAGGCTCATGCTTCTTGGCCAAGATGTCAGAAAGACTTGCCAAGATATAGGCTCGGGCCTTCTCATTCGCCCTTGTCCATCGCTCGTATGCCTTTCGAACATTTCGAGCGAAATTTGGAGCTGGAATAGGAGGACAAGCCTCTGTGAGAGCGAACATGAGATCTTCGATGACTAGGATCGTTGTGATCATGTGTTTCCATATTGAAAAAATTTTCGCTAGTTAATTTTTCGGCGCTTCACAACGATAAGGTGGCTATAACCATTTGAAAAAGTTGCCGAAAATACGAACAAATCTTGATTAGATTCTGCTAAACCACTTTTAATCCAATTAGTTTGCAAAACAGTTTCAAGTACCCTAAGCAATTGACTTCTATTTTGCAATGATGCCCCAGTGAGTCAGGACAAACACCACCGGTGGAGTGATCAGTTGCCCCTTCACTGGGATGAAACATTCTCAACCATTAGGCAGAACCAACTCTTGGAATTGAACCTAACAGCCACCATTTTTCAGTCTAGAATCGTTAACCTTTAACTATTCTGTATAAGTGTAACCCCTCGTTTTCGGTGCCAGAATCCTGCCCTAATGCGCTTATCGCAGGGAAAAGACAGAAAAGACTATGTTACCTTATCTTCTTACAGAAGATCAAATAAAGAAACGCGCAAAACTTCCATCCTTTAGGAGGACACTCCCAGGGTGCCTCGAGGCGATGCACAGAAACTTTATTCAACCTAATAAGGGAGACCGAGGGATATGCTGTCGCACTTCCCACTCCCACTTACTATGAACATT
>NC_052357.1:0-70243 GCF_009727055.1 Benincasa hispida | reverse complement strand
CTTGATATTGACCTACCCAAACACCATCCGTTGGGGGGACACGCCAAAGGTGCCGCGAGGTCGAGGATAGATCTCATGGTGTGGACTTTAGGAGAAAAGTCAAAGGTTTACGTGAAGCATCTTATTCTCCAAGTACCTCCCATTGAATGTTCTACCTAGGGATTCATTAACCTAGAAAATCTGGCTACTGATTTTAGTCTAAATGGTCTTTTTAAAGCCTGCTCATAAACAACATTTGTTTATGAAATATAAACAAGTTCAAGTAGTCACATTTAAACACTTTAATGGACTGTCCTTAACTTGCATGCATGCATCAAATCTATCTAATTCACCTTTTCAGGTAAGTTCCCAAGTAGGGGTGTTACGTTTCCGTCAACTTAAATACTCCAGCCTAGACATAACCCACCTTAGACAAAAGGTCCCTTATAGATAGATTTGCTACACTTTAACCTTTTATTAGCCAATTTAATCCTATTAAACTGATTAAAAGATTAAAGCCTTAGAGTTTCTAATCATATTAGGACCATGATATTAGGTCAATGTGATCTAAGTTTTAAAAATTTTAAAACCATGAATTAAACCTAAGTGAGCATGCATGTCTTTCTTATTTCTTTTAGTTCTAATTTCTCTTTAACTCTTAAAGAGAAACAACTAAAAAACATTGCGCATAACGAGGCATTTATAACATTTATAAAGTAACCTATGTGTCATGCTTCATGCAATGTCCGGTCATTACTATATAACTTTTATATAACGTGTAATAACCAAGCAAACATACTATCATTCACCCTTATCCTATAACAATTATAATATAAAGATGATGCATGTCAATGCTTTTTATGCATGCATAAATATAACTCTTATATTATATGATGCATGAGCATGCACTTACATAATTAAAAATCATGCTTCTCTAAATTATAACAATTACACTAAAGAGAAGATGCATGAGCATGCACTTACATAATTAAAAATCATGCTTCTCTAAATTATAAAAATTACAATAAAGAGATGATGCATGATCAATGCATAATCTAAGGTGGGATTTACTATATGTGCATACCATATGACATATAAAACATACATCGCATGTATTAAACAAAGAGATTAATGGACCGGGCTGAGCCTTTAAACCAAAAAACCGGAATGAAAACCCTATCTATTACATTTTTCATCGAGCAAACCGGTTCACAGGTGAACCGAGTCTCTAACCGCCAAGAGGTCTTCATCGTGTAGCAAACTCCAGCAGGTAGACGATCGTTTAGTGTGCACTAGACGATAGAAACATTAGCAAACGATCGCGTAGACGATGACGAGACTGTAAAGCCTGATCGTCCAAACGATCGTGTAGCGCGACGACAGGTAAATGATTTACCTTAGAGTTACTAAGCGATCATTTAGTCAGTTACTAAGCGATGAAGCTTGCTAACCTAAACGATCGTCTAGCGCACTTTAAACGATACGCTCGCGTCTGATCGTCTAACCGATGCATGCAATTTCATAAACGATTTACCTTGCGATGCTAAGCGATCGTTTAATCTGTTACTAAGCGATGAAGCTTGCTGACCTAAACGATCGTCTAGCTCGCGTGTGCATTAAACGATACTTAGCGATCGCGTGCCCGATCGTCAACCCGATACGACCAACTCTTGATCGCATACCCCATCGTTCAACCGCAATCGCATAGTCCTTCATCTTCACGATGCGATGGACAACGATCGCTTAGAATTTCTTTTGCACGTACGATCAACCCTAGATCATCTCCTTCCTCGAAGAGCCGCAACCATTGCCTAGAACTTTAACGAACGGGTCAAGACTTCAAACATTTTGAATACAGACTCGATTACGATTATTTATGCCCAAAAACGCAGGGGCCTTTACAAACAACCACAAATGTAAAAGAAATTAAACAAACCGAGGCAATTCATCCCGAAATTATCCATTAATCCGGCACATCCACAGCAGAATTAACATTTAAAACAGTGTAAAAATGCACTTACCATGAATGTATACGTTATTTCGTTGCAACAAATGAAATCGGAGTATCAAAAACCTGGCTCTAATACCAGTTGAAGGATCTCATACCGAGATTTCCATGAGTGGGTTTAGATCGCTCTAATTTCATAGTGACCAAAACATAAACATCATACATTCAACACATACAGTTATGCATATTGAACTCATTATCGGCATGCTCAGAATACAAAAATCAACAAGGAAAAAGGTTCATACCAAATGAAGACTATCTTCGTATGTCTAAATCCTTAGTAGCAAAAAACCTCCCACCGATCTACCGGCACCCGACGAGTTATTCGACTACAACAGCATGATCCGAGCGTATAGGAACAATGCAACGGGGATGACACCGCTATAAGAGAAACCCGGGTATCCTCAGCGTCAAAAACCCAAAGAGTGGGCTCTGGTGAGTTTGGTAGAGAACGAAGGAGAAGACGTCGTGTAGACGATAAGCAAGCGGGATATGAACTCTGCTATTGTATAGCGGAAATGCTTATCGTATAATAGAGCTACACGATCGTTTAGGAAAGATGTATATGATCGTTTAGAGAATGCGTGAGGTAGACGATCGTTTAGATGGACGAGCTTCTATCGCATAGGCTCACGCGATCGCTTTCAAAAATTCTTTTTGGGCGCGGGCGAATACAAATGCACGATTGAATTATCAAATGAAAACGATTTTCATTGTTTTAATCTGCCGGTTACCATAACCTTCACAACCACCATCTTTCCACTAAGTCGAATGTGGATCAAACTCGGTTAATTATTCAAATAATTAATCAATTAATTTAATTAATTAATATAATCATATTATATTTATTATGCTATAGCTTTATATCTATATCTACTAAGTTATTTTTTCCCTACTTGATACTAAATTATTGTATATCGTAATTTTTCCTCCAAAATAATGTATCTCATACATAGCCAATCTAATTCAGTATACCATTAAACCAGGTCCGAATTATATATATATAATTGAAGACTGTCCCTCTTGTAATTTGAACATTTCAAATATTAAACCTAAAACACTAAGTTCCTGTCTTTTATCCAAGCTACCGATTGGACTAATAGGACGTGATGGACTCAGATTACTCAACCGCGTAACGTGAACTTAGCTGAATAACTACTTATGAGCCACGAGATTCACTCATTCCATATAACTATCAGTGTTCTCTAAGGACCAACAGCTGTGAACTCTTCTAGCATAGTAATATTCTGTGTCCATCGGATATAACGCAATCTTGAGTAGAATAGACCTTCACTCTTGTCAGGTTAAGTATAGATGAGTGATGGTCCAATTTACCGGTTTGTACTCCAAATGAATAGTTACATCTTATTCCTTGAATGTATCATTGATCCTTCTAATGAACAATACAACATTAGTCCAACTATGTGTGAACACCTCTCGGTGCGTAAGAGCATTAATGTTATGAGTTGCAAACATCGTTCTGCCCCGGAATCAGCCCTTAAGACGTAAGGTAAAAGGTCGATCTTATCTACTTGAGCCTTTGCCTTCGGGGAAGGAGTGGATTCCATTCTTGTCGTAGCTGAGTTCCCAGCTCCAAATCAGACAAATTTCTTAAAATTGATAGGTTTAAATTTGGCGACCTGGCCACTCGCACCCATTACAAATCAATGGACCGTCCTCACAATGGTAGGAGCTTACCAACTCACTTTAGGATTGTGGTTCATTGTTTACCTCATGGTCATCCTTAGTGAAGTGAAGTCACTGTTCCATGAACGGATCTATATAACGAAGGACATTTACATTTTGTGGTCAAGTCTTATACAAACTCTTTGTATTAGGACGCCCCGCTCGATGTCCCCAACCACAAATGATTAGGATCAGCATCATGTGGCAAGTTCACAAACCCCCCAAAAACCTTTTTGGTGACCCCAAATTTTTTTCCAAACCCAAAGGCGGACCGGCCGTCCGCTGCATTTTACCAGGATAAGGTTTCCCTCCTTTTATTCCATTTACTACAGACCATTTTGGTTATCATCAAGACATGATCACTTGTATGTCACCACATACATGCTTGAGTCACATACAGATAACCAGGGATTTTATATTTATTGGTTTGTGGTAAAGCAAATAAAACAAATAACCGAGCAAAACAACAAGATGTGAAATAAATATCATATATTAACAATCACAGGTGTTCGTATATACTATTTACAAACTACAAGACATGAGACTTTAGGGCATTAACCCCGACAGAAGGAACTTCAAAAGTTAAAATATCAAGGTTGCAGCTGTTATCTTCAAAGTTCGAGAATCTGACAATGCAAAATGATGAATCAATTGCTGAATTCAATATACAGTTATTGGACATTGCTAATGAGTCATTTGCTCTAGGAGAGAAAATTTCAGAAGAAAAACTTGTCCGAAAGGTGTTTAGGTCTCTACCTAAGAAATTTGATATGAAAGTTACTGTGATCGGGGAGGCTCAAGACATAACATCTATGAAAATCGATGAACTATTTGGCTCATTGCTAGCCTTTGAGATGTTGCTGGATGGAAATCCCAAGAAGAAGAATAAGGGAATTGCTTTACAGTCCTCTATTGATGATGAGCAGGTTGATGCTGATAGAGAGTTTGAGAATTCCCTTGCTTAATCTATTTCAATGCTTTCAAAATAATTCAATCGTGTTCTCAAACGATTTGGAAAGAAGCTTGGCAATTTCAATTCTAAAGATAATAAGTTTGGTGTGTCTCTTCCACTCAAGCAAGTCAAAACCAAAAGTAGTAGGAAGAAAGTCGACAAGTCAGGTGCCTTAAAGCTTCAAAGAAAGGACATTTAAATGTAGAGACTATGAAGGTTATGGTTATTTTCAAGCAGAATGTCTTAATTTCTTGAAAAAGCAGGTAAATTTTAGGTTTTAACACTATCCGATGATAAGTTAGAAGACAACACATATTCAGAAGAAGATGTCAAAGCTCTTGTCAGTAACATTTCATTTTACACCTCGTCATGTGAGATTCCGGAGTATGATGTGTATGCTGAAAATGTTCACAACACCACCAACCATGGGTCTGCGGATCCTTCTTATCATGTTCTTTTTAATAAATGGCAAGATGATTAGAAAATTCTTGTTGTGTAAAAGGAAAGAATTGAGACTTTATTGGCAGACAGTCACAGATTTATGACTACTGTTTAGATCTGAAGCGAGCACTTAACCAAGTTAGAGCCGATAAAGAATTTATGTATAAAAATGGTAAAATGTTAAATATTGGCACTGATTCATGGAGAAAACTTTGATGAAGGAAAAAACTAGCTGGAGATAATTCTAGGTTAGGCTTCTTAAAAGGTGAAAATCATGAGAATAAACAGTCTCAATATAAATGGAGTAAAAGATTGAGTTTGTTAGAGCTCAGAATCTAGAGTCTTATGGCTTAACAGGTACCTCCTTCAACAATTCAACGCAAGTAGCCAATCGTGTTGACAGAACAAGATGACATAAATGACCCATTTGCTATCAGCTGTTGGAAACTCTTCAAAAATTTACCTACTTCAAAAAGGCTACCCACTTCTCCGAAAAATAGTCCTTATAGAAAGTTAAAAATGAAATCGGTTTGAAGAGTGAAAAATGTTTAAAACGAATGCAACATTGTACTAACATCCTTAGATCATCGTCTAAAAAAGAATGGTACTTTGATAATGGGAGCTCTCGTCACATGACTGGTGACAAAAGTGATTTGTCTGAACTCAAGCTTATCAGCTAAAAAAAAGGTCACATTTGGCGATGGTGCTTTTGGTAAGTGTTTGTACCCATGTGGTGTCGCTCTCAAAAGACCACGAAACAAATAATATTTATTAAATTCAATCTATATGACCCATACTACAATGTAGTATGAATGGCAAGTTCGGGTCGTCTCCACAGGGAATATGAGAATCTTAGCTGACAATAGAATTCGCATGGTAACGGGGGAAGGAGGGAGGTTTGTGATGTTGTAATTGCAAGAAATTGAAATTTCATAAAATAAAATGCGTAATTAAAAAGGAATTGAATTCTATCTTAAAGAAACCTAGCTTAGGAAGTCAGAATCCACTCATCTACTTGGTTGCTCATAGAACATTAAGAGATCGTTGCATGCTCAATTCTAGTTTTGGCTCGTTACTTGGTAGACCATAATTAACGCCCTATGTTCAATCAATTTCTCATTATTCTATATGTTTAACTAATTGGGTAAACACCCAAATCAATTTTACATATGCATTAAACCTAGGTATCTAGCCAAGACAATTGAAAATTGGAAAGCCATTTAACCAAGTTCTTGAATTAGGCAAGTCATGCCATTAACAAATTGGAATTGCCTTAAACAACTTGAAAAATTAACCAAAACATGCAGCACTCTATTCCCTAATGAGATTCATACAGAAATGCACCGTCTCTAGCAATAAAAGAAAATCACAATAGGTGATCAAACCACAATGTTTTCTAAGCATAAAAATTAAAAATCATTCAAGAAAAATAAAATTACAGCAGCAACTAAAAGCTTAATCAATTCTCACAACCAAGAATCGATGAGTTTCAATCCTATCGTAAGCTAGAAAACGCTTACCTTAGCCACTCATGTGAAGATGAAGTCCCCAAAATTGAATTAAAAACCAAAGAACTAAATAATATAAGTCTGCAAAGGTGAAATACAGAGAAATCGCATGGAGGTTGTAAAACCCAACGTCTTATTTGACCTAAATCGGGTAATTTATTTATAGAAATTATAGGGAGTGCAGTGGTGCCCAATGGTAGACGCGCGCCTCACGTTCTGTAAAAAAATGTTCAGAGCACCGCTTAGAGCACAGCGATGCTCTCTTAGGTGCTCAGATTCTACCTTTGAGTGCAGCTCTGCACTCTAGAGAGTATAGTTGCGCTCTGCCTAGTGGCAGTTTCATAATTTCGCACGCCTTTTCTTCCTTTTGACCTAATTTCTTCGTTGGAGCTCCAATTTCATCCATTCCAACTATGTTAGCATTTTAGCACTCGGTTCTACCTCTTACGTGCTTGATACCTATAAAATAACACATTACTTAGTCATGTTCATCCTTTTTTTCATGGTTGATGCTTCAGAGCTCCGTTTTGACTGGTTTTCATTCCGTTTCGACTTTAATTGTCCGTATTGTCTTCTAGTTGCTCAATTACCTACAAAGTAGCAATTTAAACATGTAAAATTCATGAATGATCCCAAACTAAACAAGGAAAAATAACACTTTTATGGTGCTATAAAACACCCCGAACTTAATTATTGATTATCTCGAGTAAGACAAAGACATACAATCAGGCACAAAATAAAATGTTTGCTTAGTTACGAGGCTCGTCATCACGTTTTAACAATCTATCAAGATTTTGCATGCAATCAACAATGGATTCCAAAGACAAGCAATCAATTGAGATAATTTTAAGAAAACTCTCTTCAAACCTATTCATTCATAAATGATTTTAAAGCCACACTATCTAAGCCTAAGCAAAGCCCGGACTAGATTTATAAAGCCCCCATTTTGTTTTCCCCCTACTCTAGCTCAAAAGATCAAAAAGTAAACTTTCTAGACTAAAAGTGGCAATGACATGCAATAAGGAAAAAAACTTCAATTCTTTCTTATTCATTTTCTTTTCTTTCTAAGCAAATGGAGAGGAAACCTAATTCAGAAAGACTACTTTCGTTTTGGCTTGCCCACCCCGATTACGAGGATGACATCTAACTACGGGCCGAATTCCTTCAAAGGTGCCTAAGCTTCCTCATTTCTCAAGAACACAAGAAAGCAGAACAAACCTCTCCGTATTCTTACTCTTTTTTTTTTCTTTCTTTTTTCTTTTTTCATATCACTTTTATTGCTTTCCGTTTTCTCTTGCTTTTTCTTCTCTCTCATTTTTTTTAGATAAATGGGAAAATCAGTTGGTTATATCCTTGTACACGCATTACTAAATTGATATTTTGTAGAGTTAAATCCTATCACTAAGGCTTTTCGGGGCGACAACAAAAATATAGGTCCTTTAAAGCAAATTGAAGCATGCAAAAGACCTAGAATAGGCAAACAAAGAACTCAGATGTGCATGAGAGATAGGAGAAAATTTAGAAAAAAGGCTAAAAAATCATGCTTGCTTTCTTTCTACATTATCTCAAACATGCAAGATCCCAAATGAGTCTATCATCAACGTCATAATAATGAGCACAAAAAACCAAGCAAGCAGGCATTCAAATCACAAAAATCTAAGCTTAGATGCTCAAGGACTGCCAAATATGCATCAACCAAAAAGTAAGCTATACCCAAACCAAACACCCCCAACTTTTAGAACATACATTGTCCCCAATGTATAAAAGTAAAATTGAGAGTAGGTAACAAATTAAAAGGGAATAGAGAAACTCCTCTAAATTTGGAGTTCGCTGAAAGAAGGGTTGAGCTTGCATCAAGATTTAGCCTCAAACGATAACTCTGCAAACAAAATTTCCTACATAAGCTAAAAAGAAAATTCAATAAGCTACACTAAGAACATAAAATAAAAGGAAAGTGATAAATTTTAAACGCCTGACTGCCTCCAGGAACTGCAAAATATTTAGCATCGCTATGTTCGACGATATTCTGCTTGATCATCTTGGATCAGAGTTGATCAACATTTCTCCATCAACTATCTTTGAAGTACTGGATTGTCCACTATCTAGCAATGGTAAAATCTCATTGTATGAAAAAGGGTTAGTGAAAAAGCATCTACTGTTGGGGTTGATGTTCTAAATCTCGTGGGTCCTGTAGTTTGTAATTGCAATGTACAAACGGTTTATTTATTTAATAAAATCTGAGATATTTTATTTGATGTTTAGTAGCATTAACCCACCAAATGAATGAACTAACATCCAAGGTAATCTTCTGTAGCTTAAACATGTATGTAGAGACATACATGTGGATCATGTTTAAGTGATAACCTAAATGGTCTATAGTAGATGAATAAGGCTGGATACCTTATCCTAGTGACACTACGAATACGAACTGCTTTGTAGATGTTACAATTGTTGTAAAGTGTTACAAATGTTCTGATGTTGACCATTCATGTAGAGACATATGAGTGGGGGTGTTCTATACAAAAGGGTCTATATAAGATCGAACCTTGAAATAAATAGTCTCGTTATATAACACCATTGATAGTAGAGACTTACATTTCATCAGAATGACCATAGGTGACATAACCTGAATCCAGATTGAGTTGTGAATCCTGCCTATGAAGGTGGTCATTGAAGGAAATCAGACATGAGCCATGAATAGCGGAAGGATCTTTCCAAATTTCAATCGTATATGAATAATAACAACTACAGTCATAAACGGAAACATACGGTTATGCATAAAATAGAAATTACACAATGCTTTACTACATGATCAAGTGAAGGAATTAACAAACCTTTGAATACTTATCTTCAAGTTCCTTGTTCATGAACGATCAATTACAGCAACACACGAATGTTCATCCAACACAACTGCTACACTACACGATCAAAGCGAACTCGAACAAAGCGATCGCTAAGGTCACGAACACCCCGAACATCATGAACGGCCTCAATAGAACCTCGACTGTGTCGAGTTGAGTAAGACATCACCAACAAGGTTACCTTGGTATTCTCGGTGTGAGAATCCAGAGGGTGGACTCTATGTGGACTTGGTTAGAGGCAGAAACCGGAGGAAGAACAATCGTGTAAATGATTGAGCAAGTGGGAGAAGATATAGCCTATCGTATAGGTCTATGCTTAATCGTTTAACAAAAGCTATGCGATTGTCTAGCAAAAGATATGCAATCGTCTAGCTCATCATCTAGCTGAGTGTCTATCGTGTAATAACACTCTACGATTGTCTAGTCTCTCCAAGCTGTCGTTTAGTAAATCTGATTTACTTGACAAATATTTTGTGAGTACTTTCCGAGATTGGAAATCTCAAATTAATTTCTTACCAAAATTAGGAAAACATTTTACCTTTTATTTCACGGTTATCTTGAAACCACCAATAACCTCCTACTCAATTGGTTATTAGAGAAAAAAAGATAATTATCCAATAATTAATATTATTATAAATATAAATGATAACCAACTTATCATACTATATTTATTACCTATAGTTTTAATATTTCATCTCATGAAACATACAAACCATAGCTCTTTTTCTATTCCTTGGCACTTAATGTAAATCTCATTTACATTAATCCTCCACTAGATGTATCTTATACACCACACCGATCATTTCATATATAATCGAATTACCTCTTGTCAATTTGAACATTTCAAATCAACACCAAGAACTGATCCTCAACTTGAAACCATTGAGCTACCAAGGGAACCTTATGGACTTGTAGCTCGAAGCTCCCACGATACGTGAATAACTGACTAAACTCTTAGTCATGAGATCCACCATCTGAACCATCTGAATGGTTGCTTTCTACGAGCTGTCTAGTTCTTTGACACGCTCTTCTATCGGGGCAACAGAGCCTGATGAGCCATTCTCATGCTCGAGAGGCCCGCTCATCATAGCTTTTGCCTCTAGGGTCTCAACCCTTGTCAAAAAATTCCCTGATGGGCATCCCGTCTAAGCGGCTAGCCATTGCATCAATTTCATCGGCCTTGTCAGCGACTTCTTGTAATCGATTCTCTAGGAACCAAACCTAATCAGGGACTTATATTAAATAGAGCATTTTCTCTTCAATTTCGACCAATCGGTCAATATGGGACTTGCCCAACTACCTTGTAGAAGACATGATCAAAACTTCTCAACACTATGAGCCGACTTGGCTTTGATACCAATTGTCACAATCGCACTTTCAGAAGCTTCACTTAGCAATTGTGCAGCGCTTGTTTCCACTCACAAACAAGTTAGGCAATTTGGATGCGAAATGTCGATGGCACATCGGGTGCCTCTCGCAACCTTCACTCCCGTTGTTACGAAAACGATAATTAAAGAACACAAAAAGGAACGTAGAGATAGAGAAGATCGACACACGATATATATGGTTCACATACAGTGTGTTAGCTACGTCCATGGGCAGAGGGAGAATAATATTATTTGAGAGAATGTTTTCAGAAAATTACATTAAAAAAAAACGGCACCTCTAGGGTTAGAGAGTTTATATAGCGCACTATTCTAAACCCTAGGGTCATACAGCGAGACCCCCGTACTTGGTTGTTCGAAGCGCCAACAAACAGATTTAAGGCATTTCAACAAATCTCCACCTTGACTTGAATTCTCTCCTAGATAATAGATGTACCAAATGCAACATAAATCAATATCGCCAGACGTACCCAGACTTCTCCCTTATGCCACAAAGTGTCCCACAAAGGGGGCCACTAACAATTCAAAACATTCAGCAAGTCCAAACAATGTTGGAACTTGCCTTATGGAACCGGTTTGGTGAACATATCAGCAGGATTATCAGCAGTACCAATTTTCATCACTTTAACTCTCTGCTCACCTCTTAAGAAGTGATATCTTACATCTATGTGCTTAGTTCTCTCATGATGAACTTGATCCTTGGCTAGGCATATTGCACTCAAACTATCACAATATACAATAGCTTGGTCATGATGCAAACCAAGATCACCAACTAACCCCTTCAGCCATATTCCCTCTTTAGCAGCTTTTGTCAAGGCCATGTACTCTGCTTCAGTAGTAGACAAAGTAACTGTAGGCTGTAAGGTTGCCTTCCAAATAACAACAGAACCACCCAGAGTGAACACATAGCCAGTCATAGACCTCCTACTTCAACATTTCCAGCATAGTCAGAATCAGAATAATCGGTCACCAAACACTCTGTGCAAGTCCCATAAACAAGACCAACATCAGATGTACCTCTAAGGTAACGAAAATCCTTTTAACGGCTTGCCAATGCTTCTTCCCAGGTTGACCCATGAACCTGCTGACAACACTAACAACATGGGCAAGATCAGGCCTAGTACAGACCATAACATACATCAAACTTCCCACTGCACTAGCATAAGGAACTCGAGACATGTACTCCTTCTCAGCTTCAGACCGTGGTGAAAGCACAGATGACAAACGAGCATTTACAGCACTAGGAGTATCTATAGGCTTAGCTGATGACATACCAAACCTGGACAATATTTTCTGAATATATTCTTTCTGTGACAAGAAGAGCTTATTCTTATCTCTGTCCCTATAAATCTCCATATCCAGAATTTTCTGATAGCATTCAAATCCTTCATATCAAACTCAGCACTGAGAAGATTTTTCAATTTCAGAATATCAGACTTGGACTTTGTAGCTATGAGCATATCATCTACATAGATAAATCAGCGAACCATCATCAACTTTGTTGTGATATACACAACAATCATACGGACTTCTGTTATAGCCAAGTCCAATCATATAGTTGTCAAATCGTTTGTACCACTGCCTTGGAGACTGCTTTAACCCATACAAAGATTTCTTCAACTTGCAAACATAATCTTCTTTACCTGGACACTGGAACCCATCTGGTTGTGTCATATAAATCTCTTCCTCCAACTCTCCATGTAAGAAAGCTGCCTTCACATCTAATTATTCAGATTCCAAATTCTGATGTGCTATTATAGCTAGTAACACCCTGATAGAAGTATGTCTGACTACTGGTGAGAAGATCTCATTATAATCAACTCCTTCCCTTTGTGTGAACCCTCTAGAAACACCTCGAGCTTTATATTTAATTCCCTCTGAAGGTGATATTCTTTCTTTTTTTTGAAGACCCATTTATAAGTGACAATTTTTCTCTCCTTAGGTCGTTTAACTAATTCCCATGTCTGATTTTTGTCAAGAGATTCCATCTCATCCCCCATAGCAGTAAGCCATTTAGCAGACTCACCACATGACACAGCTTCTCTATAGGTGGATGGCTCATGAGGATCCACCTCTTCAGCAACCTGCAACGCAAAAGTAACCATATCTTCAAAGCCATGCCTCACAGGAGGTCCAACACCAACTCTTCTAGCTTTATCATGAGCTATGCTCGGTTGATCTACTCGTGATCTAGAATTCTCAGGCAAATCAACTTCTGACGTTCTAGGCACATTAATTTCTAGTTGCACATAAGTTTCTGTAGTAACGTGTGTATCTTCTCCACCTTGATGTTGTAATTCATTCACAGCTAAAGTGAATTGCATCTCCACCGGCTTATCAACACTACTACTTTCTCCCACATCAGTAGACATCACAAAAGGCTTTACACTTGAGTTAAGCATGGAATTTTCATCAAATATCACAGTCCTACTAAGTATGACTCGATTCTCAGAAGGTGACCAGACTCTATATCCCTTAACTCTATCCCCAAAACCCATAAATATACTATTTTTAGCTCTTGGTTCTAATTTACCCTCATTAACATGATAGTAAGCAGTACAATAAAAAACTTTTAATAAAGAATAATCTGCAGGCTTACCAGACCACACCTTGTAAGGTGTTTTACAATCAATAGTTGTGTGAGGTCCACGATTGATAAGATAATATGATGTATTTACTGCTTCTGCCCAAAACCTTCTAGCCAACCCTGCATTAGAGATCATGCATCTTGCTCTCTCCAACAATGTCTGATTCATACGTTCTGCAGCCCCATTTTGCTGTGGAGTATTCTTAACAGTGTGATAGCGAACAATCCCCTTAGCTTTATAGAACTCATTAAATTCGGATCCACAAAATTCTAGACCATTATCAGTTCGCAGCCTTTTGATCCACTGCTTGAAATTCTTGAAGGATTCACTTTTATGTTTCATCATAAAAACCCAAGTCATTCTTGAGTAATCATCAATTATAGACAAAAAATACCTACTGCCTCCAATAGATTCAACTTTGGAAGGTCCCCAACAGTCTGAATGAATATAATCAAGTGTCCCTTTTGTACGATGAACACCTCTTGGAAACTTGCTGCGATAAAGCTTCCCAAATACACAATGTTCATAAAATTCAAAATCCTGCACCTTGTGCCCACAAAGAAGATCTCTTTTTGACAAAATTTGCATCCCCTTTTCACTCATATGATCAAGTCTCATATGCCATAACTTAGTCATATCATCTTTGTGAACGACCGACGATGCAACAACAGCATAACCTGTTATCGTGGAACCTAATAGAAAATACAGTGTTCCACGCTTTATGCCTTTCAGAACTATCTCAGAACCCTTATAGACATACATTGCTCCACCTTTACCTTCAAATCTGTAACCCTTGCTATCGAGTATACTAAAGGATATCAAACTCTTCTTCATTAGTGGAACATGCCTAACCTCTTTTAAATTGTAAAAGGCACCTTTATATGTTCGTATCTTGACTGAGTCGATTCCAACTATCTTGCATGCAGTACCATTAACCATGCTAACATTCTCTCCATCTATTTATTGATAGGTTGAGAACCACTCTCTATTTGGGCACATATGATAAGATGCCCCAGAATCAAGAACCTACACATCATCAGAATGTGAATATTCATTCACAACTAAAGCTAGATCTCCTTTAGAATCGATCTCAACTTCTTCAGAATCAATCTCAACTTGTGCAATAGAGGCAGATGCTTCCCTTTTTTTCACTATTTTCCTTCTTTTCCTGATTCCTTTTTATCTTAGGACATTCGGTTTTCCAATGTCCCTTTTCTTTATAGTAGTTACAAATATCAACTGACCTAGAACCCTTTGACTTCAAAGACTTTTTATTCTGGTTCGACTTCTGCTTACCAGAATTCCTGTCCCTTGCTCCCTGTAGCAGCTAACCCAGATGCCTGCCTTTCTGTAACTGAACTTCCTACATTCTGATGGTCCTCTCTCATAAGCAACATGGAATTTGTATCTTCTAAGGTCAAAGTTTCTTTCCCTCCAATATACGAGTCAACGAAGGTCTCATACGACGGAGGCAAAGATGTTAATAGAATTAGAGCAGCATCCTCATCATCTACCTTAACCTCTACGTTACGCAGATCTAATAAAATTTTATTTAATTAATCAAGATGGTCTCGTAGAGACATACCTTCCTGCATACGTAGATGATACAGACATTTCTTCAGAAACAACTTCTTGGTTAAAGATTTCGTCATGTAAAGACTTTCCAACTTCAACCAAAGACCAGCAACAATTTCTTCATCTGCGACCTCGATGATGACGTCATCAGCCAAACATAGCATGATCGTCGCATGAGCCTTCTCCTCAAGAGTCTGCCACTCTTCGTCATCCACGGCAGCCTTCTTTGTCTTACCCGTCAGCGGCATCCACAGCCCCTGCTGCTTTAGCAGGGACCACATCTTGATTTGCCATAAACCAAAACTATTCCTCCTGGTAAATTTATCAATCTTTACGTTCACGCCAAACATCTTCAATTGTCGAACAAATGCAAAATTTCAAAAAAACCCTAACAAGTCTCTTATACCAGCTTGTTACGAAAATGACAATTAAAGGAACATAGAGACAGGGAAGATCGACACACAGATATACGTGGTTCACTAACAGTATGTTAGCTATGTCAACGGGCAGAGGGAGAACAATATTATTTGAGAGAATGTTTTCAGAAAATTACATAAAAAAAAGGCATCTCTAGGGCTAGAGAGTTTATATAGCGCACTACTTTAAACCCTAGGGTCATACAGCGAGACCCCCGTACTTGGTTGTTCGAAGCGCCAACAAACAGATTCAAGGCATTTCAACACCCGTTTTTAGAGAAAACGACTTTAGAAAAGGGATTTAGAGAAAAGGTTTTCGCAAATAGTTTGAATGTATGAATAAAGAAGAGAAAGATTGTAGTAGGCTAGAAATTAATAAGCAACAACAACAGCTTTATAACATACTACTCTAGGTACAGGGAAGTGATGGTTAGTCTTATCCCCATATAGTGCATTATGAACAAAAACACATCTATCACCCTTACATATGGAAATGGGTAAGCGGTCACTCACTAAGAAAAGTACATATAAAACTAACTACATAACAAAAGGAAATACATAGAATGAAAGCATAGTAAAAAGAGGTGGAGGCAGACATGCGGCCATAGGCAACACGCCCTGAACAAATATGACCGTGACACTGCGCAAGTGAGAATCAGACTTCCAAATCGTAGGGTTGCAACTAATTGCTTCATTTTCCATATTTCAACAAAAGGGAACTACAATTTTTAGAGAGAGAATTTGAAATTATAGAGTTGTTCTTGAAAATTTTGGAGAGGTTTTGTCAATTTGTATTCAGTTCTTGTACCGATTATGCAACAATCAATGGATTTCTCGAAGAATTTCACCATCCATGAGCGGGTAATTCTTTTTATTGGGAAATTATGTAGATTGACATTTTCTTGATACTTTTCTTTGAATTTATTTCATGTAGTTACTTTCTTTTGAATGTTCTTGATGAGATTTTGAATAAAATTGATTAAGAATGAATTGACAACTCAAGATTAATCAATTTTTGTATGCAAAAATTATATAGTTCTATAACAAATTTGTAATTTAGGTTGCAAGAATTAATAATCTTGATAGAAAATGTGGACTTATTTTCTTCTTTTCTTTAAAGAACCTATTATTCAGAACATTCATACAATCCATCTTGAATTTTTGTCTTTTGATTTCAAGAATTGATATAGTTGAGAAAATCCATGAGTTTAATGCAATCTAGGGATTAATTGTGAAATGTCTCTAGGAAGAAATTAAGACCTAGATTAGGGTTAATTGTTAAGTTATGTAATTAGGGAATTAGTTATTTATTCTTAATGAAATATGGAATAATCTATTTGTATGATTTTTTTTTGTTAAGCCAATGATAGAATTGCCTAGTTTACATAAAATCCCCAAGATTTCATTTTCTGTTGAATCTTATCTCATAATCTTTCTTATTTCTCTCATTACTAAATTTCCTATATCAATTCTTGCTTTTCATTTAGCTAGTTTTTAGTTATTTAAAACAAACAACACCCTTCGTTTATTGTTTTGCATTTTGGAATTCAATTAGTCTATTTTCGGCCAATTAATAGAATTTGTCTAGGGATCGACCTCTTACTCCACTATTGCTACATTCTAGTTTTAGTTGTAATTAGATTATAAATTTCATTTGGTTTGGGTAATATAGAATTTACGACACTTATTATTTAGCTCGAACAAATTGGCGTTGTTGTTGGGGAACTGTGCAATTGGCCCTTTTGAATTTTGAATTCCTATTAATAAGACTAACAAGGAAAAAAACTGAAGTTTTGGTTTGAGATTTTTTTTTTATGTGAAAAGAAATTCCTATTAATAAAAAAAAATAACCAAAAAAAAAAATCATAAAAAAATAGTTAGTTCATTTAAGGCTTCCTTTTGCGCATGACCCGCTCCTCTAAGAGTCTACTTTGTGATCTTATTGTAGATATCGACCACGAGGAGAGGAGATTACGAAGGGAAAGAGAAAGAAGAAAACAAAAAGAATTTGAAGAGTTGAATCAAGAAGAAGAACAACCACAACCAAACAACATGGGCAAAGCAAGGGAATAAACATTGCGAGAATTAGCAGAGCCAGACTATAATCAACAATCGTTTTGCATCATATATCTAGAGACGACCATCCCGTTTGAACTCAAACCGGGGCTAGTACATCTTCCACCTACTTTCAGAGGGCAAACCAGCGAAGACCCACATAAACACATGAAGGAGTTCCATCTAGTTTGTGATGGAATGCGACTACACGGGGTAACACAAGAGTAACTCAATCTTAGAGCCTTCCCCTTCTCCTTGAAGGATGTTGCCAAAGATTGGTTATACTACCTTCCAACGGGTTCTATCACTACTTAGAGTGGTTTTTTAAAAAAATTTTAGAAAAAAAATTTTCGGCATCTAAGTCTCATAATACAAGAAAAGAAATATATGGAATTAAGCAAAGTGTAGGAGAATCCTTGTATGAATACTGGGAAAAATACAAACAATTGTGTGGTTCTTTTCCATATCACCAAATATATGAACATTATCTAATCCAATATTTCTATTTAGGTCTATTCTCGTTCGAGAGAAGTAATATAGATGCGACTGCCGGTGGAGCTCTAGCGGACAAAACACCGACTGAAGCAAGCCAACTCATATCAATCATGGCGGAGAACTCTTAGAATTTTGAGACAAGGCCTTTTGATCACACTATTGCTTAATCTAATGAAGTAAGTGAGCTAAGGACACAACCTAGTTTCCCTTTTTACTCAGGTAGTGTAAGGAGGGTTTTCTTAAATCAAACTATGTGAAGCGTGTGGATTAGCAAGGCATACTTTTGAGGCTTGCCCACAAGCCCAAGTCAATGCTTTTGGAGGATTTCAGAGTAAGTACGACCCCCCACGGATAAACATATAACTAAGGATGGAGAGATCATCCCAATTTCAAATGGGGATCTCAAGGGCAATTCGACAACCGGAACCCATCATCTTCCTCAAGCTCCTTAGGTATGTCTCTAACAGACGTAGTGAAATCCCTTGCTGACCATTCGTTAAAATTTCAACAGGAACTCTAAAATTTGCAAAAGGACAACATACAACTTCAACAAGAAACCAAACAACTTCAATAAGATACCAAATCCTTTCAACAAGAGACTAGACAAGGCTTCTCAAACTTGAGCATACAAATCACTCAACTTACAATTATGGTAAGCAGACTTGAGAGTAAATCATTTGGCAAGCTCCCCACTCAACCGGAGCATGCAAATGTAAGTGTAATCTCTCTAAGAAGTGGAAAGGTAATTCCTTCTTCCTCTCAAATAGCTAGCCCAGTTCAACCATCTCCAAAGAAGCCCGAAAAGGTAATTGAACATGATAACAAGGTAAATGAATATGAGGAATCTTCCATCTTCCCAGAGGTACGTAACTACTCTCCCCCTAATGTAAATCTGTATGTACCTTAGGCCCCCTTCCCCAATAGACTAGCAAAACCTAAAAGAGAAGAAGTAGGTTTAGAACTAATGAAAATGTTTAAAAAGGTACAAATCAATATCTCTTTACTCAATGCAATAGAACAAATTCCAAGATAGCAAAATTCTTAAAAGATTTGTGTACAAAGAAAAGAAAAGGTAAAGAGGATGAGAGAGTTACTGTGAGTAAAATTGTATATGCTCTGTTAAAAACTGACATACTTCAGAAATGTAGGGACCCTCGAATGTTTACTCTACCGTGTAAGATAGAAGAAAGGATAATTACTCATGCCATGCTAGACCTAGGTACATCAATAAATGTCATGTCTTTTCATGTCTATGAAGATCTCAAATTGAATGGCCTATAAAAGACGAATGTTTACATACAACTAGCGGATAGGTCATATATTCAACCCCTAAGCATAGTAGAAGATGTTTTGTTAAGAGTTAGGGAATTAATCTTTCCAGTAGATTTTTATATTTTAAAAATAGATGAGCCATATTCTACTTCTACTTCTACAATCTTATTAGATAGACCCTTCATGAAAACAACAAAAACTAGAATAGATGTAGATAAAGGGTCTTTATCTGTTGAATTTGATGGAGAAATTAAATCTTTCAATATATATGATGCTATGAAATTCCTAGAGGAATACTTGTCCATTTGCTCCATAGACACATGTGATATGTTTGATGAATTTTTATTGATTATAGATAAAACTTTGGATTGTTTGGTTACCCCCTCTATTGATCTTGATTATGATGACTCTTCCATTGATCCTTTGTTTACTTCTAATGATTTAATTTAAATGATAATTCTTCTAATAATGAAATTGTTGAATCTCAGGTACAAGGGATCGAGCTTAAGGCTCTCCCGTCACACCTCAAATATGTCTTTCTTGGAGATGAAAAAGTCTTTCCAGTGATTATATCTAGGAAGTTCACATCTTCTCAAGAATGCACATTAGTGGAAACATTGAAGATCTACAAAAAAACAACTGGTTAGACTTTGGATGATATCAAAGGGATAAGTCCTTCCCTTTGTATGCACATAAACGTTCTAGAGGACGGAGCCAAGTCAACCGTTCAACCTCAAAGAAGACTAAATCCAACCATGAAAGAAATAGTGCACAAAGAAATCCTCAAGCTTCTTGAAGCCGGAATATTATACCTAGTTCCCGATAGCCAATGGGTAGGCCCCATACACATGGTACCAAAGAAAACCAACATGACCATTGTGAAGAATGAAAAAGGTGAGATGATTCCAATGAGAGTGAAAACGGTTGGAGAATGTGCATAGATTTCAGAAAATTAAACGAGGTAACAAAAAAGGATCACTTTCCTATACCTTTCATTGATCAAATGATTGAACGACTCGTTGAGAAACCATATTTTTGTTTTCTTGAGGGTTTTTCAGGATTTTATCAAATACCAATAGAATAGAAAAATCAAGAAAAGACTATTTTTACATACACATATGGTAATATACATTTAGGAGAATTTCATTTGGACTATGCAATGCTCCAGGTACATTTCTCTAATTATGTAAAAAAGTGCATAGAAGTTTTTATAGATAATTTTACTGTGTATAGTAATCCCTCGTCACTTTCATTTGTTCTCTTATTCTTTTGTCTCCTTCCATTCTTCCTTTCTCATTCCCTTTCCTTCTTCCCCTTTTCTCTTTTAGATTTTCACAATTTTTTTTTTTTTTTTAAAAAAAGGTGCTCTCAAATGCTAACCCTCTTCCCTCCCTCATGGTCGAACTCCTTGCTCTCTCACCCTCACTTGCCACTCTGAAAAAATATTGAAAAGTGGTTTGTAACATCAACAAAAGATTATTGTTCATTATTGTAAAATTTAGAGTCAAACGATATTTTAAATATGAAATTTGATCATTCGAAAAACATTCTTGAGATTCAAACCACTCATATTTGTCGGCATTTTTTAATCTTGATATTACTTTCCTAAGTCAAGTCATTATCTCATATCTATAAGAACTTCACTATACCTTCCAAAGTCAAGTCTTCTTAATTTTGATATTATTTCCCAAGGTGAAGTCAAGTTGTCAAGTCATTCTCCGAAGTTAAAGTCAAGTTATTAATCTTTAACAAAAAAAAAATAAAAAAAAATCTCATCAACTGTAAGTTCTTTTTTATTCAAAAAAATAATAAAAATAAGTGTTTATCAAGCTAATAATTATGTGTAGTACAATTAATAAAATTTATATAACCAGGCATAATTTTAAAACAATTTACTAAAATTTATTTATTTTAAAATAAACAAATAGGATTTTTTATTATAACAAATGTGCAAGATTTTATCTAATAAATAAGAATATATTTTAAATGTAATATTATAAATATCCAAAATTTACTTACGTTACAAAAAATTCATAACATTCATACATTACCTAATCCTATAACCTCCCCCATTAATTTTTACCTTATTACATAAACTCCACCATACTCTATAAATAATGTTGAAATGTGTCTTTGTAAAGAACACCACAATTGAGTTCGATATTAGCTTTCTCTTCTCTTCTACTTTTCTCTCTTGTCTTGCTTTTATTGTTATTTTGTTCATATTGTTCTTATTTCATCACACTTATCAACATGAGTCTCTACCACCTAGAAGATTTTGCTGAGATTAGAGTTGATTCATTGGAATTAGAAGAACAATAAAAGCCTTCCATATTATTGAGGTATTTAAACCTAAATTTCAATGAAGGTGAGTACTCTATTTAAACCATATATGTGATTTATGTGTTTATGAATTGATTGTTAAGATATATTTGATATTAGATACTACATTTAATTAGATCAAATTATAAACTTGATATAAGCATTATGTGAGCATTGAAATTAAAATCTTCCGAATGAGTCTAAGTTGTGTCTTAAAGTACTTGTTAGTTTTTCGACCTTATTTCTACTTTGAGATTATAATTAATCTTTGGTTGCTTATTAAGCAATTGAGTTAAGAAATTAAAGGAGATGTGAACTTGTAGATAAGAGATTTAAACAAAACTTGTAATTTATTATGCATACCCCTCTCTAGTCTCTATCGCATGCACATAATGCATTTCGAAGTACACTGAATTCTATCCTCAGTTCAATTTGTTACCATACCAATTGTTTATATATATATATATATATAATTGCAAACGTTCTCATCGTATTTTCAATTTTTATCTTTTCATATTCAATTTGATTTTGAATAAATACTCCAAGAGGCATTTGTAGAGTCTCTATTAGGCATTTGATATCATAATAGTGCTGATGAAGTGCATATCAATATTTTATTAATGCTTTTGTTGGGGTAACATTCAACGTGTGTAATTTGTTATAGCTTTATTCCTTTGCTAGAAGGTAGATTCTTTTATTTTTTCCTTATCCTGTTTATGATATCATAGATACCGCAATCGAGGTTATAAATCATGCATGCATCATTTTTCTTTTGTGTAATGTATATAAAATCTATTATAGATTGCAAATCATGCATCTTATTTTTCTTATATTTGAAAGGTTTGTTTGAGATATTTTTCTAATTAGTTTATATCTTCTATATCTTGGAATATATTTATTATATATGAAATATTAAGTTAGGATATTTGTTTCCCTAATTGGTTTGCATATTCTTAATAAGATTGAGTTTCTTTTAAATAAAGATAAGATTCTCTCATATTAATATTAACTTTTATATATTAAAATTATCTTATGATAATATTGTCTTTTATTTTTCAAATGGGTACGGTTGGATTTAGGAAGCAAGCAACGGAAGCAAAATAGGATCATTAAGCATTCTAATTCATTAATTTTGGCTTCAAACTAAGCATGTTCATAAATTAAAACAGAGTTTCAACACTAACCTTTGAAGTACCTCTTGAATCACGATTTTTAGCTGTAATTTCCTTCTTCTTTGGATGTGAATCACCACAAGGTCTTCACCACAAGGTCTTCCCTACTATTCTCTTGGAGCCTTAGATTGAGTTGTGGGACTCATAACAAGCTTGAATAGAAAGGAATTGGAGAAGAGGTTTCTGGTTTTACAAAGTGTGAAGAACACTTTTTAATTTTGATTTCCAAAATAAAAAATTATTTCAATTAAAAATTGAAATTTTATTAATTTTACAAAATTAATTCAATAAATAAGTTTCTAATAAAATTAATAAATTAATTAAAAATTTTAATTGATTTTATTAATTTAATATCAACTATTAAATTAATGTCACCAATTCATTACCATAAATCTTTATTCATGAATTTAATATTTAAATCATAATTAAAAATTAATCGATTTTCCAATTTCGTTTAATTCCAAAATTAAACGTGTAATTATATCACTAATTCCCTTAATTCTAATTTGAACGTTTCAAATCAACTTATCACGCTACTTTAAGGCTAATCCATTTGTTAGCTAGTAGGGGGGCCTAGTGGACCTACAGATCATGAGTTCCAACGATATGAGATTAATTGATTACTGTTTACACCGAATTAACCCCCATTCATTAACTATTGAGTCACTCCACTAAATATCGTAGTTGCACTCCCCTCACTGTAGATATATTGTGTCCACTCAATATAACCATGATTAGCAAATTAACCCAGGTTGTTCGTAATAACGGCTGGGTCAAAAGGCTGTTTTACCCCTGAGATTACCTCTTGTTCTTTAAGTCCCACTGATCCTCTAATGAACAATTGGTTTGTGATCCGATCATCAAACCAAGTCCCTCTCGGGCCAATGAGAGGGTGAGGCCCCTTGTTCAAGACCCGGAGTCAGCACTTAAGGGAACAACCTCTCTACTATCCCTGAAAGCGGGTAGGAGCGAATTCCATCTTGTGCACCTTATGTCTCCAGCTATCTATCCGGTCTTACCTCTGAAATGGGAGGCTTATTGAGTCGGCGCTGTTGAGACAACCCTCACCTATGAAAATCTAAGGATAATCCCAAATAAATAAGAGTTCATAGTTAGTTCAGGATTAAGGTCAAGTTACTAGGTCATCGTTTTGAAATAGTCAGTCTTAAACAATAAATAGAGTTACAAAATAAGAATGACTTATCTCGTTGTTCGATCTTGTTCAAACTCATTGCATAAGACGTCCCCACTCCTCATGTCACTACATGTACGAATCAGGATCACTTCGTTTGTAGCACTTTACAACTCCTTGTAACAAGTACAGAGTGGGTCACATCCAATAGTGTTACCAGGATAAGGCACCCAACATTATTCAATATACTATAGGCTATTCTGACTATTTACTCGAACCTGATCCACTTTTATGTCTCCACATAAAGTTCAAGTACTCATATAATAGTCATGGATCTTTTAGTTTATTAGATTTATTTCTAAAACGAAATAGGAAATTCATATATTCAATAACAACTTATTGAATTTTTAGAATAAGTTTATTGTTTACAAAGCACGAGTTTTAGAACATAAAACTCAACATCAAATATGAGAAAAAATATGCACGATTATCTTTAATTCTAAATGGAAAGGTTTAAGCTTTAAGATATTAAAGATTATCTCTTAAAGTGAATTTATTTTAATAAGATTAATAATTCACTTAGAAATTAACTCCTAGTTAAAAGACCAATGAATTAGAAATAAAAGTTGACTAAGACAACTCTGCTTAAGGATTCTTCTGGCTAGGCTCGGGTATTTAAGATGACCGTAAAGGGACACCTCTACCTGGAAACTTAAATTATTCTCATATGGGTAAACTTTTTAAGTTTTGGAATTTAAATATAGTGATTATATGTATATATATAATTGACTGAATTCCTTTATGACAAGGTTTGAAAGTTATGCACAATAGCTAATTACTCTTCATAAAGCTAGTTTGGATTTAATACACCTGAAGTTGCTTAAATCAATTAGTACTCATTGTTTTTGTCTTGCACCTGTAGTTGCACATATTTTAAATTAATAAATGCTTATAAACTAATAAGTATATATCAAACATGTTATGCTCTTCTATTACCGGTTTGAGAAAGAAAGTTTGAAACATTGTGATGAATATTTATTTATCTAATATCTTTTGAGGTTGAATAAAACTTACAAGCAGATGTTTCTTTGAAAAATAATGAATTTTGACAAAATAGTATAATATCATTTCCTGAAGTGAATGTTCCAATAATTAATCATTGAGGTCGGTAATAAAGGAGAAGTTATTATTCTATTAAAATTACACACATATAATCTTTTGAAGAAAATTTTCATTTTCTAAATGTGATGCAAAAGAAACAATAAACTTGTACCTATTGTACAATAAGAGTCTCTTTGAAAAATTAAAATCCTTACTAATAAAAAAATTGATGTGGAAGCAAACTTTGAGAATTTATTTGAATCTCTCCAAGACATCATAACTTATCATTTTAATACGTAAATATGATATTAATTGGACGTTACAAGTTTCTTAGAAGCTCCTGATTATTGGTTTTGACCCAATTGTATGTGAGATATTTAGATTACTTTTAAATCTCATGAAGAGAATAAGAATAAATAATATTTATTTTTTGCATATAGTACATCTATGCATATTATACTTAAAAGTAGTTTTCAAAAATTCAAATTCTTGAAGTGAAAAATCAAATATGATATTAAGTCCTGTCGATTTGATTAAAGATTTTGAAAAAGAAAATAATATTTTGCCAGATGAGCAAAACTGACAATTTATATACTTTATTCTCTTGTAAATCAAAGAGAAGTTTAGTAAATTTGGAAGGTATACATTGTAATAGATATAATCTAGAAATATTGATAACAAGAATAATATATGGTATCTATATACTATATTTATTGTCTTCTATGGGAAATGCATGTAGAAAAGTTATATTTTTCCTTCTAAATTGTATTTTCACATATTTATGTAGTTGGAATATATGTAACAATGAACCTGAAGTTCATTGATCTAAACATATTCCTTTGACATGATGAGTCATTTTGGGTCAATAGTAAAAATAATTATTGAAAATATACATTGCCATCCATCGAAAAACTAAAAGATTATTTCATCTAATAAATTGTCATGGTGTCGTGTTCCCAAGAGATTAATTATCAAACGCTCACTAGCTAAAATTGAAATTGAACCGTTTCTACTTTTGGAATAGATTCATGGTTTAATGGTTTTTGTTGACACATCTAGTTGATGGTCACATAGATACTTATTATTTTGTTTTGATAATGCTAGTGAGTTTGTATTCCAAATATTTGATAATTGATTGGGATAAGTGTTGAATATCGTGTAGCTTATGTTCAAATAGTAAAACTTCTAGATCTGTATGAGATCATGTTATTTTGTATGCTCGACCAATGAGTAACCAACTTATGGCCAAAAGCCAAATATATTTTATATGCAAGATATGTTGTAAATGTTTAAATTATTCCACAACAACAATTAAGATGATGAGAAATTAAAATCTATTTTAAATTTGATTTTGCATCAGTTAGTTACTTTGAACCCTGACGGGTGGATTATTTACTATACAATTTAATTGTTATTAATGAGACAAAAGTTTCAACATTAGGAGGAGGAGTTAAGGAAAAGTTGAAAAAATAAATTAAATAAAATATTGTCTCATTTTGATCATCATACAACTCACTTTGAACTAGAAGTTCAAAAGATAATTCATTTGTAAAATATTGCAAATGAATGTTAGATGTATTTATAGAGCATTTACAGTTGCAAGAAAGTGACCAAATTATATCCCAATGCAACAAATCATTAATACTAATGAGTCTGCAATACGCATGAAGCGTGATAGACAGATGAGTTTCAAAGATAAAGATCCTTGAAAAAAAAGTAGTTAATCAATGACTCAGTTAAGAATATGGATATTCCAGAAAGAATCCTAAATATGAGTACTCATGAGAATCTTGAAGTAAAAGACGATAGTAAAGAGATCTCGATAAATTATATGTCATGACAAGAAAAAGATGGAACCATACTCAAATAAGTTGACAACATTTTTGCATACAATGTTACTCACGATATTATTTATGAAAATGAGTATTATATACTCGATATATTGAAAAAAAATGTCGCGACATAAAAATGATTGATTTATATAGAATCCAATAGAAATAAATTCATTTTCCAAATCGTGAGAACTAGTAGTTCAGACATTAGAGAATGTAAAATATATGGGATACAAGAGAGTATTTGTAAGAAATACAAATAGAATGAGTTCATAATATATAAAGCGAGACAAGTTCCACAATAATTCTTGCAAAGAACTGATATTAATTATGAGGAGACATATTATCCTATAGTGGATGCAATATCATGAGATATTTAATTTATCTAATTGTGCATGAAAAGTTTAACATGCATCTTACAGGTTTGGTTATTGTACATTTATATGAATCTCTTAATAATATATCCCTAAAGGATTAAATCAGAAACTCCTGAAGAGATTTCAAAGGCAATAGAGTTTCTTAAAAAAGAAATTGAGATGACAAATTTTGCTTTAGCTTACAAATAAAGCATAAAGCAAATGAAATTGCATTAATTTATACATAAAAGGTCTTATATGGACCGGTCACATTACCATGGTGGTTCATTCACTTAGTCTGAAAAAAAATTATATTATCTAATATCAGAAAGATAATGAAGAACTTTAGGTCCTGAAGAACCATAATTTTAAGAAATAAGTGCACTTATATCTTTTCTAGTTTATACGCTACCTTTCCAAAAAAAGATATTGGAGTAGAGTTAAACAATAGGAGATCTTTTATATCATGGCAGCTTACGAAGTTTTAATCCCAACAGTAGACCTTCATCTGAGAAACTTATGGACGTACAACACGAGGCATACGCACGCGTCTCAGAGGCTGGTACACTAGATGCGTTGGATTCTAACAACGTGTTGATGAGAGCCGTCTTAGTTTCCTGATGGAGTGACAACAAGTCATCTATGTTGAACACTGGTAAGTCTTTTAATTCTTCTATCGTTTTCGATGAACTTAGAGAAGTATCCACTTATTTTATTGTGTTGAGAGCGTGATAGGCAACAACCTCTGGCATTTTCCTCGAACAGCGGTCGTAGAAGTTTTCTGGAAGGAAATCTGTTATAACAGACAGTTCGGTGAGTCAGTCCTTGCAATCCATACTCAAATCTCTCCATTGGTTGACGTAGTCGATGATCGACTCCCCTTTCCGCTCCTTGACATTTGTCAGGTCCATCATGTTGATAGTGTGCTTGATGCTGTAGAAGTAGTTCAAGAATTCTCTTTCAAGTTGCTCCCAACTATCGATTACCTCAGGCTCTAGGTCAGTGTACCAATCAAAAGTGTTTCTTTTCATGGTTCTGACAAATTGCTTGACTAGCAGATCTTTTCTGGTTCTCGCGTTCTTGCATGTTTCAACAAAGTGAGCAATATGTTGCTTTAGGTTGCCCTTTCCATTAAATTGTTGGAACTTCGGGGGTTGGTACCCAACAGACATTCTCAAGCTGTTAATTCTCTAGGTATACAACTTGGAATACAAAAAAGAGGTCTAAGATGGGTGTCCATACGGAGTCCTAATAGAGGTCATATCTTGCAGCTGTTGGCCCGACAAAGGGGTAACAAAAGTTGATTGCTGCAATTGGTTTTCCTGCAACACGGTCTTCCCCTTGTAATTTGTTTTGACAGTAGGGATTTGGCTCAATTCAGCAACTTCTTGAGTCTGCATTTGTTTTCTTAAGGCAACGATCTCATAATCTCGCTCCTCAACAACTTTCATTAGAAAATTTATCTTTCTTTCCATTTTTCCATGACCGTCTCGGTTGTTACGTCCGCCATCAAGATAAAAATCACATCTGGTTGTGATTCCTTCTTTGACTTGCTGGAGGTAGAAGTAGAGTTGTAAAATAATGAATTTTCCTTGATGACAATCTTGCCTTTAGAAGACTCTTTCATCTGTTTTAAGATGTTATGCGCGACGATTGAACTTTACTTTTGCTCCTTCATAACTTCCTTTGAACGACGATAGGTGACAAGTCCCATGTAGGAGTCGCTTACAACAGTTACTTTAAATGTAGCTTTCTTTGATGCCATCAATTTGTTTGAATTTTGAAAGAGAGATGGGAGGTAGAGATGTCCCACTGGACGTGTCAATTTGTTCGCACGAAGTTTCTGAAGAAACTTGACTCGTGGAGTTGAACTAGTGTTGATTTGATGCAATGTGGTTCCATTTCTAGTACTTGATCATCTGATACTGTCTCAATTGAATGCATACGCTTGACTTATGGAAGCAGAGTGCGTGATGTTTTTGAAGTCAGATTCTTGGAAGAAACTTTGAGTCTTTAGGAGACTTGTATCTTCAAGGGATGTGCAACTTCAGAGTCAGAGAGTCTTTTGATTGTAGAAATTCTCTCTATGCTGTCTAGAGTGTAGAATTGTCAACCCCACAAATGAAGAGACCAATCCGTTGGACTCTAGCCTACTTTGACATTTGGGTCAAATTAAACCCATTTGTGGGTTCAACTGGACTTTAGCCTAAATTATAATATTAAATTGGGTCAAATTAATTTCACTCAATCCAATATTTGTGATGAAAACAAGTGGCATCATCGAAACTCATAAAATTATGTCTTCAACTTCAATTTGGGACACATGTCAGCTTCTAATTGTTTCCAAATTTGTGTGTCCCAAATTTGATGATTCGTAATTTCATCATTGTTTTGAGAAATGACATAACAATTTGTGATTAACACAAAATTTCTCATTCAACAATTAGTCATCTCCAATTTATGGTATTATGGTCCCAATTGTTTGCACATATATTATGAAGAAATAAACATTAGACAAATTAAGGTCTACACCTTTGTTCACCTTCTAAATCTATAAGGATGAACAGAGAAAGCAAACCGTAGACTCCTATATTTATCTGAAATTTTATTTCATCATTTTTATATTGGGTAATTTTGTATTTCTTTCACTAAAATCCACCAACTCTTAAATAAAAACAAACAAAAAAAGTTTCATTTCCTTCTTTATTTTTAAATAAAAGAAATTATTTTTTTTAAAATTTTTTTCATTTTAGGGAGAATAAAATTTTGGTGTCGTAATTTTCATATTTTCATAAGAAAAAATGAAAAATTTTCTTTTTCCATTTTTTTTTCCATTTTTAGCAGAAATAAAATTTTAAAGTTTCATTTTTGTAGGATAAAATAAAAGTTTTGTTTTTTGTTTTTTTTTTTTTGTGTGAAAAAATTATAGCTAATCAATTTCGAAACGATCTAATTATGATAAATATGTTTTGAATCAGTTATTATCAATTATTTTCTGTTATTTCTTCCTTCTAAATTTGATTTGATTTATTTTTTCTTAATCAAGAAGGGTTTGAATATTTAAATTGGAGGTTGATAATTAACACATTCTGAAGACAATACCTACATAAAAAACCCTCGCCATTTTCTCTCTCAAAATTTCTTGTTTCTCTCATTCTCCATTTTTTTTTCCTAATGATTTTTCTTTCTAAACAAATGTATTTTTCTCCCTAAAAGCACATCAACACACATTTTTTCCTCACTCATTCTCCTATAATTTTTTTTGAATGAATACTTATAATCCAATTTAAAATTTTAATAGTTGGTATAAAATTTATAACTATAAAAAGAGAAAAATATATAAAAATATATGGATGAATAAAATTAAAATATGATGCTAATAAAAGTTGTGAAATAAAATTGATATAAAAGTGGCATAATAACATATCTTAATTATTAGTTAATGGGACAATTCTTTGATAGCTTTACAAAGGTAGTGACTTTAGGAGGCGAAAAACAAAGAAAAACCAACTCTTTTTTTTTTTTTTATAATTTTTTAAATGAACCTTCTTGTGTAAAGGGAAAATAATTGTTAATTATTTACTTATTTTTATAAATATTACATTTTATCCTCTAATTTCTAATTCACATCATTATGAAAAAGAGGAAAGAATAATTAAAATAGGAGAAAATATACCTTATATTAGGAAATAATCATAAATTTATTTTATTTTATTAATTAAAGAAAATGGAAAAAAAGTCTGGTACCGCAACAAATAAGAGAAAATTTATATTATAGAATAAAATTACGAAAAGTAAAGAAATTAGAAGATTAAATAAATATTAATAATCTCTCCCTATATATTTTCTAACTCCTTTCTCTATATCTCAGTTTCCCCTAATTCTTTCGTCCATATCTCTATTTTATCTAATTTTTTTTTTCACATTTGGCATATCTTTGACAGAGAATAATAGAAAAAAATATTAGTTTTTAAAGTGAATTTTTATTCTTATTTTTTTTTAAAAAAAATAAGTTTGTTTAGTACGTTGTTAAGATTTTTTTGTTTTTTACAACACATGCACAAAATCTTTTGATTGAAAAAGTCAATTATAAATGTTTAAGACCAATCATAAATCTAAAAGGAACACCCACAAAAAATAAAATAAAATAAATCTCAAGCAAACACTAAAAGGGAATAAAATTACAAAATTATTTTATTTTATTAATTTAAGAAAATGAGAAATTGATCTATTAACATACCCTTGTACTTGACCGTACACCCAATAATTTATTCTGTCAACAACAAATAGAAGCAAATACCATAATATTAAATTAATTTAATAATTTTTCTTTACATATTCTCTAACTCCTGATTCCATATCTCAATCTTCCCTAATTATCTTATTTTTCTTTACATATTTTCTAACTCCTCATTCCATATCTCAATCTTCCCCTAATTATTTGTTCATATCTCTGTGCCTTAATTTTTCAATTTTCTTCTCCATCGTGATTCCCACTTTGTCACTATGATTGGAAGAGAATAATTATATATATAAAAAATTATTTTCATGTTGCAAAAATGGACGAGAGGACTTACAACAAATGCACAGAAAATATATAAAGGGTTCCTAGGAAATCACTGAAAATTAGTTTAAATAAAAAAAAAAACAATATTTTCCCATTCTAGGGTGTGTTGTACTCCCATGTCTTAACGTCGATTCCTCAAATCTCTCGACCTCCACTTTTATACTGATGAAAGTAGCAAAAGGGAGAATAAATATAATAAACAATTTCAATCTCAACATGTATATTTTGGGTACCATCCATAATTGAAGTCTCCTTACCATAGAGTTACAAATAGACGAAATTTGAGAAAATCATCATAAACATATGTGGTGTTGCATCAAAAACATCAAAATTCCTAAAAGAAAACAAATACAAAAATGAGTGATTATACATTGATTATTGGAAGAGATATAACCCTCTTTGTAGATTTGCACTAAAGTGTGTTTTATTGAAAATGATTTGACTTGTGATTGATCTTTTTATAGGGAGGAAGTTTTTTCTCCAAAGGTTGCAATATGAAGAGATATAAGGTTTAAAAAATTTTAGGTTAAAAATTTGTGTAAAATTAAAGGAAGAAAGATATCTTCTTATATAGTTAGGATTTTGCCATGAGGTATGAGTATCCATGTACCGTCAGTATAAGATCGAAAAGAATGCATATAAGACACATACTTACCATGGAAGAGTGTGAATGTGAGGGTAAAATGGACATTAATAAAAAAAGATAGGGGTAAAGAGGGAAAAGTGAAAGTTCTCTCCACTTAGTCCCTTTAATATAGTAGAGATATATAGATAAATGAGAAAATTAATTAATAACTATTAAAAGACAAAACTAACCCCAAACAAACAAAAAATATGAAGTAATTAAAAGGAATGGAAAATTCAAATCTTAATAACCATTTATATTTTTCAATAAATAAAAAATGTATGAAAAATACATTTTTTGGCTATAATTTTGGATTAGGTTGCATTTAGGTTTCCACCATTCGAATAATTTTACCTTGAAGTTTGTTCTTAGTAGCACTCTAAGTGCCTCCATTATCTTTTTCTTATGTTAATTATGGACATAAAACTTAATGACACCTATTCATAATTAAAAAGTAATTTTTCTAATTCTTAAATTATTAATATTGTTGTTTTCAAAACTTATTAGAGAAATATCGTTGTTTTGAAATTTATTAGAGAAATATTGTTGTTTTTGGAATTTGAGGCTAGAGGTCGAACGTTGAGAACTCGACTAATGTGGAGGTCGAACGTTGAGAACTCAACGAACAAAGAAAAACTTGGAAACAATACATAAGCCGAAACTTCAACCCTTGACAAGGGAAATCTCGCGAATCTCGCTTAGGTTGTCGAAGGTTGAAGTTTTGACACACATCCACCCTCGAGATTGCAGGTTTATTACTTTTCTTTTTCTCTCATAGAGGAAATAAAGTAATGAGATGGTATACTATATGTATCTGTTGTACTCGAGCTGCTTCTAACAACCTATGCATTTTGTTATCATTTCGAATTAGATGGAGGCTTGTGGGATTGACGTGGGGGGTGGGGATAGCTATATTTCTGGAGCGAACTCTAGGCGAATATGAAGCACATGGATATAAGTTATGCCTTGGAATGAAAAGGCAATTCCAAATTAGCTTTGTTCTACGAACAAAAAAGTAGATCCATAATCAAAAAAAGTGTTTGTGATTGCTCCAAGAAAATGAAAGCTAGTAATATCATTAATGGAAAAATAACAACAATAACAGAGAGAGCGGGATATTGAGAGAGAGCGAGGAGTGAGAAAGCGAGATCTTAGGAGAGAACGAGCGCGAAGAGCGAGAGTCTTCACTTTATTTGAACTTTCCATAGAAATAATATAAAAAAAAGAGAAAAAAGCAGCTAATATATCATACTATAATTGAATAATCATTAGAACTAT
This sequence comes from Benincasa hispida, assembly GCF_009727055.1. Classification (NCBI taxonomy): domain Eukaryota; kingdom Viridiplantae; phylum Streptophyta; class Magnoliopsida; order Cucurbitales; family Cucurbitaceae; genus Benincasa; species Benincasa hispida. The sequence continues at coordinate 36,637 of NC_052357.1, read as the reverse complement.
AATTGAATATATTAGATTATTATGCTATAATCGAATAATCAATAGACAATAAATTGAATATATTAGATTATTATACATAATTGAATAATATTAGTCAACAAATTGAATATATTAAATTATTATTACTATTATTTAATCATTAGACAAAAAATTGAATATATTAGATTATTAATACTATAATTAATAATCATTAGACAATAAATTGAATAAATTGAATAATTAGATTATTATACTATAAATTGAAATATATGATTTATTATAATGTAAAACCTTTATTGATTACAAAAAAAAAAAATTGAATATACAATAGATTATTATATAAAATTGAATAAAACATAAATTATAATAAAAAAATTGAAATTACACAATAAAAATGAATATATATATAAAAAATATATTATTATTCAATCCCTAACTATCTGGAGTCCGTCTTAGTAACGAAGGACACTCTTCGTATGAATCTCACATCGTTGTCGAGTAGCTGGTTCTGTCCAATCCATCTCGTTTTATGATAACGTGAACTTTTCGGGTGTTAGTTTATGTTTATCTGTTGGGTGTTAGTTTCAAAATTCAAAAGTTTCAACAAAGCAATTGAAGATATCAAAGGAATAAATCGGAGCTGTCTAAGTTTTTTTTGACAACATTAGTTTAGAGCAATGGAACTTGCACATGATGGAGGATATCAGATTGGGTGGATGAACGACAAATCTACTATCAGAGTGCATAAATAGAGTCCTCAAAGGAGCTCGAATGTTGCCTATAAATGCTCTTGCTCCAGATAAAATTCTTCAAATGCGGTGAACTTATTTCGAAGAAAAGAAAGAGCGCAGAAATAAGGGATGCATTGAGCGTCAAGATAACCAGGAACCTGTTGATCCTGATCGTTTTGTATCGACTAGTCCCATTGATTCGATCATATGTTGTATGGCGAGATCATACTACTGGAGAAATATTCTTGCAAACTCGAGAGGCATGATTTATTCAGTTGGACTGGCATCTGATCACAGCAGCCTTGGTCCAGAGATGGAGGCCCGAGACGCATACATTCCATATGTTCTGTTGGAGAGTGCACTATCACTCTACAAGACATAGAAGTGTTGTTGGGGTTACCTGTTGACGGTGAGCCGGTCACCGGAGTGATGTACGATGACTAGTTAGAAGTATTGTCAACTGTACCTCGATGTGACCCCACCTGCCGACAAGATTAAAGGATCGAGGTTAAGTTTAATATGGTTAGGAACACAATTTCTTGAGCTCACAGATATGATTGCAGACGAGGAAATCGTCATAAAGATATGCGCGAGCATATATACTACAAATGATGGATGGAAGTCTGTTTTCAGATAAATCAAGTCATTTTGTTCATTTGATGTTCCTGCCACGTTAGCCAACCTCCATGATGCGGGGCGATATTCGTGGTGGGAGCATGCTTGGCATGGTTGTTTAGACAACTATGCAAAGCAACAAGACCTAAGGTTCGAGAGATAACTGGGCCTCTCATACTTTTGCAACTATGGGCTTGGGAAGCGATTTCCAACAATGGCTCCACAGCTACATCATGTTAATGACGCTTGGTTAGTTGGACGAGCCTACGGTTCTCGGTATGTTGTTTTAATAAAATTTTATTTTTATATCACTGATCTAGTTAATTTAAAATTCTAAATTATCATTTAAAATTTAGTCGAGAGACAAAATTTGTGTGACTAGGCCAGCCACACATGTAGTCAACCAGTATAGATACATGTTTGATCTGCTTCAAACCTGTACAGGTACATACACTAACCTAATTGATTTATTTTATTCCCATTTTTATTGTATTTGTCTTTAATATTCATCTATATAATATTTTGGTGTTTCAGGTATTTTGGAAGCCGTAACAAAATTATTGTACATACTTTGCCTATTTTTTGTACGAATGGTCAAAACATATGCGGACGAGTGAGTAGTGACAACCAAAGCTATATGGATAGAAATTCATTATATGTACGATATACCTATTGTTCCTCCCCAGCTCTAGACGTAGAGGACCTTGTTCGGGAAGAGGATGAGTTTGATGAGGTTGCACATAATGTGGAAGAGTTGACCTTTATGTACGCAGACGCAGGTCAAACTGATTACGTTAGTCCGATGATGATGAATGCCAGCATTTGGGTTCAGGACATTATGACTCGAGGCTGGTCCTTCGTCTTCATACGTGCATGGACATGGTGGGGTCGTGGAGAGCATAATGAATATTTATATTATGAAGCGCCTACAGAGGTACCAGAGCAACATCAAGAAGAACCCGAGCAGCCTCAAGTTCGAAGTCGATGACGACAACCAGCTCGAAATCGACGACGTTCGCCTTGTGGGACACATTAATTTTTGTAATTATTTTTATATAAATGAGATATTTAATTTACATTTTTTTTTTTAATTTTTATGAGTTATTATTTTTTTAATTTATTATTTTTAGAGTTTAAATAAAATAATAATATTTTTAGAACTTTTTTTATAAAATGAAAAATTAAAAAAAGAAGAAGAAAGGATTAGAAAGAAGAAGGTGGAATGTGTAATAATTAAAAAGGAAAATTTGTACAGTATTCTCGCTCTCTATCAAAATCTTGCTCTCACTCTTGCTCACGCTCTCGCTCTCGCTCTCTCTCAAACTCTCGCTCTCTCAAACGCTTGCCGTCTCTCATAATCTCGCTCTCGAATTTGATTGGGAAGTTTAGTGGCAAGAAGAAGGAGATTCATTAGCTCGTTATTTAATCAGACTTGTTGAGATGACAGAATCCGTTTGAAAACAACAATATTTTTCTAAAAAAACACTAGGTCGAATTTTGAACCCTCGACTTATTTAAAACAACAATATTTTTATAAATAGTTTGAAAACAACAATATTTTCCTAAATAGTTTCTAAAAGTACAATATTTTTTTAATTTTCCCGATTCAAATCACACATATTTGTCGGCATTTTTTAATCTTGATATTACTTTCCTCAGTCAAGTCATTATTTTATATCTACAGAAACTTTACCATATATACCTTTCCAAAGTCAAGTCTTCTTAATTTTGATATCATTTTCCAAGTCGAAGTCAAGCTGTCAAATCATTCTCCGACGTCAAAAACAAGTTATTAATCTTTAACAAAAAAAAAAAAAAGAAAAAGAAAAAATCTCATCAAGCGTAAGTTTTTTTTTTTTTTTTTTAAATTAAAAAAAGTAAGAAAAGAAAGTGTTTGTCAAGCTACTAATTATGTGTAATACAATTATTAAAATTATATAACCAGGCATAATTTTAAAACAATTTACTAAAATTTACTTATTTTAGAATAAAATAATAGGATTTTTTAGTATAACAAGTGTGCAATAATAGGACTGATTTTATCTAATAAATAAGAATATAAGATATTATATATATTATGTACCATTTTTAGAAAGCTTGTAATGTACAATATATAAGGTTATTGCAAAAAAAAAAAAAAAAAAATACAATTTATAAGGCATGATTCCAATAATATCATCCGGATTATGTACACATAACACTCCTTTAATTTTCATGGTATATTTAATGAAGATATTAGAAGAATATTCATTTTAATTTTATAGTATGAGAAAGTTATTAATAATTACAATAACCACTATCTTAATATAACATTATCAAAATGAGTATAATTTAACTTAGATATATTGAAAAGTCAGTAGTTCGATCTCATATTTTCTTTTAGCACAAAATTAAAAAAAAAATCTAAAAATCTATTAGTCATTTTTCAAAGTTGTCTATTAATAATAGAAATCTTAAAGTTTATAAACTAAACTTGAAATTCAAGTTTTAACATATTTAGAGAATAGTATCATAGAAATAGTTTATATTTCATTGAGGTCGTCCGTAGTGTTAACTAAAGGATTAATGGACGATAACAAGTTTACATTATTAGTTGTTTAACTTTTTTTTTTTTACTTTAATTTTTGGAAAGGTACTTTATGTTTGAATTAGTAAGACAAAACGTATGCCTCACGCCTTCCCAATTTCCCATTATTCAATTTCCAAACATTTTAAAATTAAAATAATTGGAATTTTTCAATCTCAATTAATTCCAATTAAACATTGTTGACGGTAAAATCGTTTATATAAAACGATTTTGTAAATTTTAAAATTCTATTAGAATTTTGATAGTATTTCCTTTTAACTTAACATGATTAGATTTTTTTCTGAAAATTTCAAAAGTGAAAAAATAAGAAAAATTATTTACACAAAATAACAATATTTAAATATTTTTTTTATAGAACTAGTCTATCAGTGTCTATCAATAATAGAAACCAATAGATTTCTCTCCCTGATAGATGCTGACTCACTAATAGACATTGATAGAAGTCCATCACTATCATTATTTTTTTTTCTTTTGCTATTTCTCAAATAGTTTAAAATATTTTTTTATCTGTGAAAATTTTTCTTAATTTTTAGAACATAAATATATTTTTTTTATCTTTAATAAAAATATGGATAAGTTTAAAATTTTTAAATAATAGAGAGAGAAATAGATTACAGAAAGTCATTCTCAACTACTCCATTTTATTTATTTATTTTGTTTTTATTCTTGTTGTTCAATAATTGTGAGACTGAGAACTTAACCATCAATTTTTGAGATGTAGTATTGTTGTGTTCTCCAGGCAAGAAGCAAGATGAAGAACTCCACTGCTTCTAGTTTACAAACACTAGCTAACCAATAATGGCAAGCAAGAAAGAGAAGAAGAGTTAAAAACTAGAGAAGTGTCTCTGTTTTATTCTTATTAGGGTTGATGCCCTAAATATTATAAAGTCTTATAGTTTGTAAATATATTGAACAAAGTCATTGTCTATTTAATAAAATATATGATATTTTATTCCATATTTAGTTGCATTAACCACAAACCAATAAACTAACATTCAAGGTTACCTTATAACTTAAACATGTATGTAAAGACATACACGTGGATCATGTTTAAGTGATAACCTAAATAATCTATAGTAGATGGATAAAACTATCCTGGTGACACTACAAGTATGGCTCGCTTTGTAGGTGTTACAATTGTTGTAAAGTGCTACAAATAATCTGATCCTGATCATTCATGTATAGACATGTGAGTAGGGATATTTTATACAAAGGAGTTTATATAAGATCGGACCGCGATATGTTTAGTCTCAGTATGTAACACTGTTCATAATAGAGACTTACATTTCACCAGGATGACCATAGGTAACATGACCTGGATTCTGAGTGAGTTGTGAACTCCTGCCTATGAGGGCGGTCCTTTGATTTGTACAGGTGAGAGCGGCCAAATTGTCGACTCAACAAGCCTACCATTTTGGGGATTCGTTTGATTGAGGAACTGGGAACACAACTACACAAGAAGGAATTCTTTCCTTCCACGAGAGTAGGGTAAGTAGATAAATTGCTCCTTTAAAGGCTGATTCCGAGGCTTGAACAATGTGGCGCCACACTTTTTCCTGGCCCGAGAGAGGTTTAGTCATAGTTGGACTATGATCTATTGTTCATTGGAGAGATCAGGGGTACTTAAGGAGTTAGACGTAACTACAAGGGCAAAATGGTATTTTTGATCCAGCTGTACTTACGAGCAATTTGTTAAGGGTCATTGTACTGTTGATTGGTTATATCCAATGGACAGAGAAATATATTTGTAGTGCGAAGAGTGCAACTGTTGGTCTTTAGTGGAGTGCCTAATAGTTAACGGATGGTGAATATTTTAATTAAAGAGTTTGATTAGATATTTATGTACTGTTAGAGATTCAAGCTATAGGTCCATGAAGTCTCCTTGGTAGGTCAATAGGATAAAATGAGAATTAGTTTTTGGATTAATTTGAATTGTTCAAATTGTTAGAGAGATTTGGTTATATATGATATAATCTATGAAGCACGGATGCTTCATGTGAGACAAAAAATCCGTATCAGACACGTATCAGATACCGATACTTCCAGATACTTTCTAGATACGTATCTGACACACGATTTGATGTATCTATTTCTATGCGTACTTTTTTTTTTTTAAAAGAAAAAAGACAAGCAACTCATCTAATCTTTTCCAATCTAAAACTAGGCAACCTATTTAAAAAGCCCACTACTTAAGTCCAAAACTAAAAGGAAAAAATAAATAAAGGACCAAACACTAGAATCATCTAATCTTCATTTTTACATTTGAGTCCCCACAAAGCCCACCAAAATATAAACCATTTGGATATCTTCAACAATTCAATGAAAAAAATTTTCGTTTATCTTCATACTTTTCCAGCTAATCTTCTTCTTCTTCTTTGTAATATGAGTCACTTTTCTATTGTATTTTATTAACTATTGTACTTCAACATCTTAGATGTTTGTTGTTTTTTTTTATATTATATTTCAGTGTTTGTATTCTATTTTGTGTTATTTTTATTAACTTATATGCTAAATTTATCTATATCTTAGATTTTTTTAAGAAAAAAGAAAATGTATTTTCAATGTATCAGTATTTTCGTTTTTTAGAAATATATATATTAAAAAAAATATAAAAATATACATATTATAAACAAATATATATTTATCTTTTGACTTACAAAATGTGTAACTATCTTGCTGGTGACGACGCATCATTTTTCTAAAAATATACATATATAGGGTTTCCAAGACAAAATGAATTTTATATGTCATATTTTAAGTGTTTTGAAGAAATTTTTATTTGACATCGTCAACATAATTATACTAATCGCAGAGTCTTTCATTTTCCTTTTTTTATTGTCATCTTTAATTATTTTGAATTAAATAGGTTTCTCTATATTAGGTGTAAATATGTAGTGATAATTTAAAATATTGTCTATAAATAGGAAGGCAGGGTGATTTGAAATTTTAGCATAAAGCAAAAAACCTCGTGGTTTGGTATCATTTGTTGTCCATAATGGAGTTGAAGTTTAGGGTGATCAAATGGTTATCACTAACATTATTGTTAATAATAATGATTGTTGTGGGTGATTTACAGGTATCTAATGGGTGTGTCGAGGAAGAAAGAATGGGTCTGTTACATATCAAGTCCATGTTTTTATCCTATAGTTCCTCTCAAATCTCCGAGGATAATCCATTTTCTTCATGGATTGGAACTAATTGTTGCAATTGGGATAGAGTTCAATGTGACACTTTTGGCACCCATGTGGTGGATCTCTTCCTCTCCAAGTTGTTGGATAGATATTATTCGATGAATCAAATTTATTATTTGCTCAATGTTTCACTATTTCAAAATTTTAAAAAATTGAAAACTCTCGACTTAACTTATAATGGATTCATTGATTTTACTAAAAAACAAGGTATGCCATTTATTGTGGTCGAGTAAATTTACCTGATCTTATATATATGGTTTTATTCTTAATTAACTAAATTATATTTTCCTCCTTCCATAGGATTCAACAAATTTTCAAGCTTCAACAAATTAGAGACCTTAAATCTTTCTAGAAATCATTTTGGAAATAAAGTTCTTTCATCTTTGAGTGGACTTACATCGTTGAAGAAGTTGATGCTTAATAGAAATAGCTTGGAAGGGTCTATCACTTTACTTGGTTAGTTGTTGCTTCACTTCTGATTTATTTCACATATTCATCAATTGTCGATATATCTATGAATCAAAAGATTTTGACATTCATATTAATAGTTAATTGACATCGTAAATCTACTCACCCCACACATTTAAACTACAAAAATTATATAATAATAATAATATCTGACCATCACTTCAAAACTTTCTCCACACATTTCAAATAATATACCAAATCAAACCCTTAACTTATAACACGCAGGAGTCATTTTGGGGGAGGATATATATATATATATATATTTTTTTTTTTTGAAAATTGATACAAATATATTAAACTCTTGTTTTTTACACAGTTTTTAACATTTTGCTTGGGAATAAATTATTCTTAAACATTCTCTTTTCTTTTCAAGAGGATTTTATTTTTCTTCAAAAATTATGGATTTTCTCTGGTCCCCTTTTTCTTGTTTCTTATTTTGAGTATAATTAATTAATTAATTAACTTTAATATAAGAAAATTAATATAATTATTTGTTTCAATAAATCAATAATAATCTATTAAAATATTTCCTTAATTCAATTTTACAAATAAAAGTTTATTAAAGAATATAATTACTTATTTTCATAAATTATTAATTAATTAGCTAACAATATCCTAAATATATTTCATTAAAACTAGGATTAGTTAAATTAAGTTAGTATAAAAATTCATTTTTCAATAATTATAAGGGTTATTTTCAATACAGTAAAATGAACCAAAATATTTATAAATATAGTAAAATGCATTGTCTAGCAATAATAGACACCAATCGATTTTGATAAACTATTATTATCTATCACCGATAAACACTAATAGATATTTATCAATGTCTATCACTAATAGACGGTGACATTTTACTATATTTGAAAATATTTTCAATAGTTTTTTTCTCTCAAAACAATTTTCCTACTTATAATTGATTATTTATTATTTTTTTATAACCAAACAACTATTTATTGGGATTGATTTTAATCAGATTCTATATTATTAAAATATAATGTTTATTTTAAAATATTTTTATAATATTTTTTATTAACTTTCGTTATTAACATTAATTGTTGCATATTTCTTATTACAATATAATTCTTTTATGTTATTTAATTAAATAATTGATGCAAAAACGTTATAATCAATAATACTGAAAATTAGTTAACTAAAATTAAATAATTATAATAAATAAATAACGATATAATTATTTAAATTAATTTTTATTGACAAAATATACTAAATTAATGTAATTAAGGATATTTATTAAAAATACTGATTAGTTAGTTTCAAGTAAAAAAAAAATTAATTTTAGTATTAGCTATTTTAATCTAGTATAAGTATTCATTTTTTAATAGTACTTGTAATTAATTATCCAATTAAAATGATTCTTTAAATACTAATTAATTATTCTTTTAAGATTATATGAGGTTACTAGGATTACTTTCATAAAATAAATACAACCATAATTTATTAGCTTCAAAATTCCGATAACATTATCATATATAATTAAACACATCAATCTTCTATTTATGGCAATCTTATTCCCAAACATCATTTGTTCTAGAAATTTATAAAACTTTAAACCAAATGACTCAATATAGTTTAATGTGTTAAGTATTCTTTACCGTTGACTTTGTGCTCTTATCAAAGATAGGTTTAGAAAACTTGAGAGAATTACATGTAGGTGGCAAAGCATTGAATGACATGCTACAAATGCAAGGTATTTAAAGCCCTGTTTGGTAACCTTTTTGGGTTTGTTTTTTTTTTTTTTGAAAATTAAGCTTATTTTCTCCTTATTTCTTGCAATAGTTTGCATCTCTCTTAAGTAAAATAGTTGAATTGGAATTTCTTAAGTAAAATAGTTGAATTCTTAGCCAAATTCCAAATTCCAAAAACTTCTTAAAAGCTATTTTTTTAGCTTTCAAAATTTGGCTTGGTTTTTTAAACCATTGGTAAAAAGTAGATAATAAATGAAGAAATTTGGAAATGAAAGTAGTGTCTATAGGCTTACTTTTTTTTAAAAAAAAAAAACAAAAACAAAATGGTTATTAAATGAGGTCATACTTTTTTTAGTTTTCAAAATTTCTCTTAGATTTTTAAATTAATGGTAAAAAGTCGATAACAAATGAAGAAATTTGGAAGTCTAAGGAGTGTCTATAAGCTTAATTGATAATTAGTGTAATTAAAAGAGTTATATGTGGACTCACTTTTAGTAATGGTGTAGAACTACTTCTCATAAAATTGTTTTCCCTTTGAGACATGTTTTAAAAAGTTGAGAGTGTTGGATATATGTGACACTTAATTTGAATGGCACCCTACAAGGTAATTCTTGAACAACCTAAATTCAAAAACAAAATATCATGAATTTCTTGTGATATAAAGAATCAATTTTCATTAATCATTGTATTGTGTATGTGGTTTTTTTAATTGTAGCTTCTTATAATTGTATTAAGGGCAAGTGAGATTTAATCTCATTATTAGAATATGTTGGAACTAAATTTGTGAATCTAATTATCTTTATTCAAATTAACTTATTTTTTTTATTGGATATGATTATAAGTTTCTAATATAAAATTTATGATGATTAATTAATTAGTTTAATTGATTAATTGATACACTAAATCTATTTATTTATTAGGTAGGAATGGATGGATTATCGAGTTTAAAAAGATTTGAGTTTTTAAATCTTGGGTATAATAATTTCAACAATAGTGTCTTTTCATCATTGAGGGGACCTATATCGTTAAATACTTTGAAGCTTCCAAATAATGATTTGAGAGACATCATTCCTACACAAGAAACCAATTCCAACCTTTGATTTCATAGTTGAAGACACGTGCTTTATATTTAAAAAAATCAAATCTCTAACCCCTGATTGAGAATACATATTGTCAATTGTAATCTATGCTTATGTTGGTACTTCAATTTAATTTTTTTATATATTAATTAGAAAAATTATCTTTTTAGTCCTCGAATTTTAAAGAATATTTGTATGTGGTCCTTGAGTTTTCAAAACATACATTTTTAGTTGTCGAGGTTTTAAGAATAGGTGTACTGGTCCCCACATTTTCAAAATGTAATTTTTTTAAAATAGGATTAAGAGGTTCCTTCATTAGTTTTTATTTTTAATTAGTAAAGAAATTCTTAAAAAATTACCTATTCTCTCTAAAATTATTTGTAAACTTATTTTATAATTCAAAATGTTACATAATTACATGAAAAATTAAAAAAGAGTTCATTGAACTTTTAAAGCTATTCTTAAAATTTGGGACTAAAAAGGTACATTTTGAAAATCAGGTACCAAATGCATCTATTCTAAAAAACTTTAAGGGCATTTGTCCTGTTGAATTAGTTTTAGTTCGTGGTTATTATAGTTTATGAGCTATAACAGTCTAACCATATCAGCTTGTATTTAGAGTGCAAACTATTTTAGTCTGAGTTATAATAGTATGCATATAATAGTTTGTGTTTGGTGTGGAGATTATTTTAGTTTGAGTTAACGAGGATGAGAGTTGATGGGTAAGAAATATTAAATACTGTAACAAAAAGAGATTTGAAATAGTAATATTGTAGTTGTTTTATTTATAGGTTATTGTAATTGAAAATACCAACTATTATAATTTGAGTCCTAAATATGGAGTGGACTATAGTAGCCTACTCACTCCATTTAAAGTTGGGGTCCAAACAACACTTGAGGAGTTAAAAAGATATGTTTAAAAACTCAATGATCAAATGCATCTATTCTTCCAAACTTAGAGAATAAAAAAAATAATTTATCTTCTTCTTATTATTTTGAGAAAGGGTTTTTCCCTATTAATGAAAACAACCTTATTTTACATAGATATCATATAAAAATATATATGTAATATCCTTCTCCATCCTCAATGAATATAAATATAAATTGGTTTCATTTTATTTTTCAACTATAACTCTTTTTGTGGGAAAGCGAACATATTTAAAGTGAGATACGGATTTATATAAATAAATTAGTTTTGATTTATATGAATATTTTGGGAAACCAACATAAGAATTATTATATTTTTTATGACATTAAACGACCAGTACTTTTATGGGAGGGAAAGATATATCTTCGTTCCTTAGATTTTTCTGTATAGGTTTTGTTTGACCTCTAAATTTCAAAATGTTGTCGATAAGAACGTACCTCAATTGATATATTATTTATACTATTGACCTCAAGGTTAATGGTTTGATTTTCCTCACCCTACACTTTAATTACAATACCTTTGCAAAAAAAATAAAAAATAAAAAAATTCAAAATGTTACCTTTTTAATTCTTATATTTTGAATTTGATTTTATTTAGTCCCTAGATTTCAAAATATTACATATGTTTTCCTTGATATTTCAGTTTTTGTTTTTAAGATTTACACTTTTAATCTTGATTTTTCACTCAATACTCACTTTCAATCTTTGGTTTTTAGCAAAATTTTCATGTTAATGTCTATTAGTTATTTTTTAAAAAAAAACTTTAAGTATAAAATTACTTAAGTTTTACTATTTTTTTCATCAGGGAGAAAATTAATTTTGAAATTTCACTTCAAAATTATTTTAGATTAAAGGTGTAAATCTACCAAAGAAAGAAAGTGAGTAGTTATTGAATCAAGGTTAAAGTGTAAATCTACAAACATAAGGATTAAATTGAAACAAAGTTCAAATCTCACGGATAAAGTTTTTACGTTTTGAAACATAGGGACTAAATTGAAATCAAATCCAAAATTTAAAGACTAAAAGTGTAATATTTTCAAAGTTAAAAGGATCAAATGAAAACTATATCCAAAATTTATTTATCAAAATGACATTTTTTCCCTTTATTTATTTATTTTTACTTTACATAGATAGTTAAACTTTGGAAAATCTGAACAGTTTTATGTATTTAATTGTTTTTAAGAAACTAAATTATTTTAAAAAATGTTTCAACTAAATTTTAATATCATTTTTTTGGTTGAAAACCACTTTTAATTTATGAAGTTTCATAAAAGTAACCATTAAACCATTAAGCCATAATTCATAGCGATTTAATCCATGCATTTTCAAATTTGCAACAATTTAATCTTGAAACTTTAATAAGTATTAATATCAATTTCATTTTTGTGATTTACGATTTGTAATTATTTAGTCTCAATTAAGAAAATTATTATTATTATTAAACAAATTACTTATACATGTAAATTGATAAACTGATTAATGATGAAGTTTGTTTACAAATTAAATAGACTAAGTCGTTACATAGTCAAACTTAACAACTAACTTTGATGTTCTTCAAAAAAAAAAAAAAATGTTAAACTTTGAATATGATATTTTTCTTTTCTCTATTTGAATTTTTTCTTCTTCCCATTTTTTTCAGAATTTTTTCTTCTTCCCATTTTTTTCACAAGAATAATGAGGCTGAGTTTCATGCCTAAGACTTGAAAGTACTCAATTCATGAGTGATTTAACACCAACAAGCCAATCATCAAGTTTGAATATTATAACAAATAATAAATATAAATAGCAAATGAAAGCCTATCACTAAACATTAATATTCTCTATCATTGATAGCTTAACCTTTGATTATATTTTCATAGTTAATAGCCACTTATAGAAATCTATCATTGATAGCCAACTTAGTGAATTTAATTAATAAAGTTGAATCTCAAACTAAAATGTAAGTGGAATGCCTAGAAGTTATCACTAGCTATCATCGAAAAGAAAAGGGACTTATAAATGTTTGGGAATGACAAGAAAGGGGCAAAAAGGTGTTCAATGGCTATGATTGATAGAAGCTACTACTGATAGCATGTTACCAGTGATAGAAGCTACTACTGATAGTATGTTACCAGTGATAGAAGCTGATACTAATAGCATGTTATCGATGATAGAAGTTACCTGATAGCACGTTATCGATGATAGAAGCTACCTGATAGCACGTTATCGGTGATAGAAGCTACCACTGATAATACGTTGTCGGTGATAGAGAACATTGATAACATCTTATCAGTAATGTTATCAGTGAAAGAAACGAGCAAAATAGTGGCTAGGCATGAGTTTTTTAGTCTTTTATCATTTTTTGATCTATATAGTAATTATTTTATCCTTGTACTACATATTCTATTATTTTAGACTTGAATTCTATTTATGCAACTAACCCATTAAAATAGTGAAATTAAGAGTCTCTTTGGATTGACTAGAGAAAAAAAATGTTTTTCGAAAATGTTATTTTTATTTAAAATCTTTTGATAAAAACTATATAAAATACACTTAAAAAGTATTTCAAGATTTATTTTGAGTGATTGTCAAACATTTCAATTTTTTTAAATTACATATTATTATTTAAAAATAAAAACATGAAAAGTTAAATCAAACATACTTTGAATGATTAAAAAATCAATGCTCAAAAGATTAAATAATATATATATATATATATATATATATATAATATATATATATATATATATATATATATATATAATATATATATATATAATTCCCCCAATCCTAAAATCTTACCAACTAAAATTTCGTATAATACACAGACCAAGGTTCTAACCAAGGTTTTTTTTTTTTTAATGATATTATATATGATGTGATGCTTAGGTTTGGAAAACTTGAGAGAATTAGATCTAAGTGAAAATGCATTGAATGGCACACTACAAATGCAAGGTAATTTATTTGATACTTCAAACAACTTAATCTTCATTTATTAATCTTGAAGTTAAATGATAAATTAAAATTTGAACTTTTTTGGAGTTGACATAAGCATTATTTGAGTAATTAAGTTGTTGTACAGGAGTGGATGGTTTTTCAAGTTTGAAAAACTTGGAGATTCTAAATCTTGGACAAAATAATCTCAACGATAGTATTTTTTCATCATTGAGAGGCCTTAAATCATTAAGGATTTTGAATCTTCTTCATAATGATGATCTAGGAGGAATTATTCCTACAAAAGGTTGGTATTTGCCATGTTTTAAAAAAATCCCTATAAATGGGAAGATCTTTAGCCCCTATATTTTTCTTTTAATTAATTATTTGAGCATTTGATTGTCCAGATATTGCAAAATTAAGAAGTTTAGAAATCTTAGATCTTTCCGGCCACAACTATTATGGTGGAGTAATACCCTTAAAAGGTAAATAAATTCTATTGGTTAAGCCATATATTATACATGTATGCTTTTATTTATTTTACAATAAGTGATTGGAATTTCAAGAATTTCAAAGATAAATGAATTCTTTAACTTAAATTGTCTAATGCAATCTATTGATGTCGAAATCTGGATAGGAAAAAGAGTTTGATCTTCACGTGATAACGTGGAGGAAGAATGTGACCTGCGATAGAAAGTGAGATTTTCACACTAGTGTTTTGTTCTGTCACACACACTTTGATACTTAAGTCAAAGAGTAGAAAGGTGTAAAAGTCTTAGGATTTGAGAGTGAGAACTTATTTACTCATAATGATGTATTTATAGGAGTTGTTTAACCTGAAACTTCCAAACTAGGGTTTTGAGATCAAACCAAGCCAACCTATGGGTCATTGCGTTCGGAGAATGCATTGGACATGCCGTACTGTTTCATGAGCTAACCTTGGCCTAGTCGAGGAGGGCATGCCCCCATATGGTATGAGGCTAGTCTAGGTTGAGATCAAACATGGCATTTGGGTTTCTCTCCCATTCTCAAACCCATTTAGATCCTTAAGTGCTATTTTGGCTCAAGTCTTATCTCTTGTTTAGTTTGATTGTCTTTATAATTCATCAAACATCGATTATGCTTTTGGTCCAAAATCATCTATATAATACAATCTTCGCAGAGAACATTCAAAGACAAAAAAAATATTCTCAAAACTTGTAAATTTCAAGATATATATAGAATCAAACTAGAACTAATGTTGTTTATACTTTTGTTTCTTGTGAACTAGATTTGAAGAACTTAAGAGTGTTGGATCTATCATATAATAAATTCAATAGCTCACTACCAATACAAGGTAATTACTTTTATAATAATTGAGAATGGGAGGATTCCAACTCTTGTTTCCATGTTTTTATTTTTACATTATTGCTTTGAAAACCCACAAACAATACTTCTATAATAAGGTAGTATCTGTATTAAAAGAACTGTTTATCAATTAGATTATTATTTTATATTAGATTTCGCTCTTAAATTTAGTGGTGATTCTACATAGTATATAAAATGTAAAATCAAAATAAAATAATATTTTAAATAAATATAGAATTGGACATTTGAAAGTATATGAAGAATAAAAAGTAAATTCCATCTTACAAAAATGAAAAGAAATAATAACAAATATGATGAAGCAAGTGAAGGTATTAGACCAAATAAGGGAAGTCCATTCATTATACCCATGATTACACCAAGCCAACTTACGGGTATTTGGATAGAGGAAATTAAGATGAGAATAAGGGTGAAAATGAGTATCAGATAAACATCCCCTTGTTTGGTACATGTTTTATAGTTTTAGGCGGAGAATAAATTATTTTCATACATCCATTGTATCCATGAATGATACCCACCCAAAGAAGTGAATTTTCTTCATGCCTACTCCTTTTCCTTTTTTTTTTTAATACACTTCTTTATTCTTTTATTTTATATATTATTTAAATTATTATTAAATTTATATTTTATAAAATTATATTAAATTTTAAATTATGGTATATGANAATTTAATAAATAAATAATTATATATATATATATATTAAAACAACTTAATATATACTTAATGTTTATTTTAGTCTAATAAATTAGTTTATATATATACATATATATTCATATTTATTTTAAAAAAATACTTGTATTTAATAATTTAAGTAAATTATTTTTTTTATTGTTAAATAATTAATATTTCTCAAAACTTTGAATTGAATTCATTGTTTTATCCATTAATCTATTAAAATTTTATAGAGTTTTCATAATTAATTTTATAAATTAAATACAAAATAAATTATTTTCATAAAATCCTTATAACATTCTTACGCACATTCGAATATAGTTATTCTTGATTCCTAACAATCTTATTCCCAAGCTTATTATTCCCAAAACATCATTAATTCCTGGGCCGTAAAATCTTAAACCAAACGATCGTTAAAAAAAAAAAAGTAGTTTAAAATGATATTCCAAAAGCTTTGCATTACCACTCAAAAGTGACTATTTATAACCTTACAAGGAAATAAGACAATTAACAAATTAAGTCCAAAATATTAATTAAACATTAATGAATCTAAATTAACAAATAAACAAAATATTAACTAAAATATACTAATTGTCTAACAATTCTCTTCATCTATTGATCTTCATTATATTTTTTATGCAGGATTTTGTGAAACAAACAGTTTAGTTGAGTTGAATCTTAGAAATAATCAAATCAGAGGAAAATTTTCAGAATGTGTTGGAAACTTCACTAGACTTAAGGTAGTTGATATCTCATACAATCAATTCAGTGGAAAAATTCCAACCACCATTTCCAAACTCACATCAATGGAGTACTTATCTTTTCATGAAAATCACTTTGAAGGCACTTTCTCATTCTCCTCCTTAGCTAACCACTCCAAGCTTTGGTATTTGAAGCTATCAGGAAGAAGTAATATAGGAAACATTCAAGTGGAAACTGAAGAAGTACCTGAATGGAAGCCTACATTTCAGTTGGAAATTCTGTCACTGCCTAGTTGTAACCTCAATGACCAAACTACATCAAAAATCCCAAGTTTCTTACTCTCACAACATAAGTTGAAATACCTTGATCTTGCTCATAATCGCTTACTTGGACATTTTCCTTTCTGGTTGTTACAGAATAACTATGTGTTGGAGCACTTGGATTTGAGTAACAACTCACTTAGTGGACCACTTCAAATCTCCACTTGGAACCATAGTTTGAGGTTTTTGGAAATTTCAAGTAATCATTTCAGTGGTCAGTTGCCAACCCACTTGGGTCTCCTTCTTCCACAAGTTGAGAACTTCAATATTTCAAGAAATAATTTTGAAGGCAATCTTCCTCCATCTATGAAACAAATGAATATGCTAAGTTCGTTGGATGTATCAAACAACAAATTTTCTGGAGAAGTGAAAATTTTTATGTCCAACAACATGCCTTCACTAGCAATCTTGGTTCTAGCAAACAACAACTTTAGTGGAAGCATTGAGGATGAATGGAAAAAAAAAACACAGTTGATTGTATTGGACATATCAAAAAATACGATATCGGGCAAAATTCCTAGTTGGATCGGTAGTTTAACGTTACTTCAATATCTCCTAATGTCAAGAAATCGTTTTGCAGGTGAACTTCCAATACAAATTTGCTCCCTTTTTAAACTTAAAATGTTGGATGTCTCTCAAAATCAACTAGTTGGTGAAGTGCCCTCCACTTGCTTTAATTCTTCATCATTGGTTTACTTATACATGCAAAATAATGGGTTCTTCGAAGCTATTCCACAGGTATTATTGTCCGAAACCAGCTCAAGTTTAAAAATTATTGATCTCAGCTACAACAACTTTTCTGGACATATTCTTAAATGGCTCAATAAATTTAGAAGCTTGCGGGTTCTTCTGTTGAAAGGGAATCAGTTAGAAGGTCCAATTCCAACACAATTATGTCAAATGAGACAAATAAGTATTATGGATCTTTCCAACAATAAACTCAATGGATTAATACCTTCATGCTTCAATAATATAACATTTGGAGATATAAAAGCTCTAAATTTTAGTGCTTTTGAGGCCATTATTTATTTCATTGAAGATGGAACTATTGAAAATTGTAGGCCCCCCCGATACGACGGACAATGTTTAACACGTCCACCAATAATACAAGTGCAAGTGCAGTTTACTACAAAACATAGGTCTGAGAGTTACAAAGCGAATGGTTTAAACTATATGTTTGGACTTGATTTATCAAGTAATCAGCTAACAGGTGTTATTCCACGACAAATTGGGGACTTCGTACAGATTCATGCCATAAATTTCTCTTACAATAAGTTGGTAGGACCAATACCAAAAGTATTCTCAAATCTTAAACAATTGGAGAGCTTGGATCTTTCCAATAACTTATTGAGTGGAAATATTCCTTTTGAACTTGCTATGCTCGACTTTCTTTCTATCTTCAACGTGTCATACAATAATCTATCAGGTATGATCCCAACATCACCACACTTCACATATCCTGAGAGTAGTTTTTATGGTAATCCTTATCTTTGTGGACCATATATTGAACATAAATGTTCAATAAGCCATTTTCCCCCGATAGACAACCAATTTGAACCGTTGGAAGAAGAAAATGGAGTATTCATTGATTTAGAAGCATTTTGTTGGAGCTTTGCGGCCTCCTATATCATAATACTGTTGGGTTTTGTAGCGATTTTGTACATAAACCCACAATGGCGTCAGAGATGGTTTTATTTTATTGAATCTTGCTATTATTATTTTTGCAAGTGTACCTAAAATGTATCTTCCTGAGTCAAACTTGGAAACTTTTTCTTGGTAGTTGATTAGCGTGATGGAATTATAGATGTCCTCTTTGATGCAATAATGAAGTTACTTGTTTTCTTTTACTAAGATGATAAATTAGATGCAAAGAAGTACAATAATGGAGTTACTTGTTTTCTTTTACTTTGATTTTGATCAAAATCATTATTAGTTTTAGTAATGTTATGATATGACAATGAAACATGTTCTTCTTCATCGGACTCCCCATGTTCTTGGAACCTGACCAAAGCCATCTCTCTAGAATTACAATCCCAAGCAGAAACCAAGAAGAGATTGATTGAAGCCTAAAAATCGTGGAATGCCTTCAAAAAGGTTGAATTTCTACACTAGTTTTAGTCCATTTTGTTTCCCTTTCATGGCAATCTGCAATCTTGACTTTGAACACAAATCGTTGATTTTTTGTATGGTACACAAAGAAAGAAAGTAACCAGACAAGAATCAAATAACAGTAATATTAATAATTATTAACAAATAGTAATTAGACGACAATCAAATAACAATTAATATAATTGGCTATCACTATCAGATAGTAACCAGACAATAATCAAATAAAAATCGACATCATTGACAACCACTATCAATAATCAAACAACAATCAAATAGCAATTAGTATCATTCACAATTAGTATCAGATAGTAAACATACAACAATTAGAATTAGATATCAATCAATATCATTGGCAACCAATATTAAAGTAATCAGACAACAATCAAATAGCAATTGGTATCATTGACAATCAGATAATAATAAATATCAAATAGCAATCAAACAACAATCGGAAAGTAATTTAGTATCATTAACAATCAGTATAAGATAATAATCAATATCAAATTGCAATCCAACAGTAATCCAACAACAATCAGATAACAATTGATATCATTAGTAATTAGATGGTAATCAAATGAGAATTACAAACAACACACATTTTTAACTATGAGGGTATTTGGTTATGCTAGTATTTCAATTGAGTTGAGCTCATTAATTTTACCATTCTTACAAACTCTAAATTGTTGGGTTATGAGCTTAATTTTCATTTTATGTTTTACCATTTGTGCATGTAGTCCTATAATTAATTAGTTGTTTAATATAAAAAAATATATGGATAACATGCATTCAAATGTGTATAAAAACAATTATAAAATGTTTTATATTATTTAATACAAATATAACACAATATTTAATAGTAATTTTATAATTGTTTCTATCCTTTAAAGGTTGTCCAAATTTGATCTACAATGTTAAGGATTACTCGAGTCATCCACTTTCAACAATGTCAACTTAGATTCAACACTATAATATTACTTTTATAAATTTGTGGTTATAAAATATTAAAGTAAGGCCAATGCATACTTAAATAAAAAATATTTATTTCATAAAAAAAACAAAATTTATATATTACAAAATTCTAACTCATTGCAAGTATATTAAAAATTAAAATTCAAAATTCAAAATTAAAATAACATATGAAAAGTATAAATATACATATTAAAAAAGTTAACATATAGGTATACATGTTAAAAAGTGTTAAATTCAAACTTAAAATAATATATAAATACCAATATTGAAAAGTTTAAAATCAAAAACTAATATAATATAAAAATCTACCTATTAGAAAAGTTAAAAACTAAAATTGAAATAATATGTAAATATAACATAAAAAGAATAATAATAAATAAAAGAGATTAATGTTAATTTAAGTAATTGAACCCAACACAAAAAACAATCTTGCTTCATGAAACGACCATATAAATATAAAAAGAAATACCGAAAAGGAAGAAGGAGAAACTACTTTTTGCAGCTTCTTAAAAGTTAGCCCTCTTTTCACATACATTTCTTAAAAATTCAGAAATAAGAAACATGAATAATTATAAAAAATGTCAGTTTCAATTCTCACAAAATTAAAAAAAAAAAAAACTGAAAAAAATCGCAAAATTAAAATGACCTTTCGAGTTTAGGCCGGACTGTCTCACAAAAATTAAAACAACACATTAAGATTTAACCCTGATTATCTCAAAAAAATCAATATTAAAATAATATATAAATGTACATATTGAAAATTACTATTTTCAAATATAGAAAAATATATTAAAATTTTTGCAAATGAAAGCAAAATATCAAAGTCTATTTGTGATAAACTACGATAGATAACAATAGACTATTATTTATGTCTATCATAACATAGATAGACAAAAATAGTAGTCTATCGTTGTTTATCACAG
This sequence comes from Benincasa hispida, assembly GCF_009727055.1. NCBI lineage: Eukaryota > Viridiplantae > Streptophyta > Magnoliopsida > Cucurbitales > Cucurbitaceae > Benincasa > Benincasa hispida. The sequence goes on along the minus strand of NC_052357.1, from coordinate 15,380 downwards.
TCTATGTGTTTATCCTTGGTTGACTCACAATTTAGCATCTACTCCTGGCTGTGTCAGGAAAAATAATTAAAATTAAAAAACCGAAAAATAATTAAAATTAAAAAACCGTTCTTTTGCTTTAATAGTTTACTTTTTATTTCATTTGTGTAATTTTCTGTCTTTTTTCACTATTTTAAAATCCACCAACATTTATTTATTTTTTTAATTTTTGCATTTTAGGGAGAATAAAATTTTAGTGGTGTAATTTTCATATTTCATAAGATAAAATGAAAATTTTCATTTTCATTTTTTTTTTTTTTTTTTTGCATTTTTAGTGAAAATAAAATTTTAAAGTTTCATATTTTGTAGGATAAAATAAAAGATTTTCTCCCAACACATCACGTCACTTTTTTTTTCACTCGTTCTCCTGTGTATATATATTTTTTAAATATAAAATTTTAATAGTTGGTATGAAATTTAAAACTATAAAAAGAAAAACATATATAAAAATATATGGATGAATAAAATTAAAATATGATGCTAATAAAATTTGTGAAATAAAATTGATATAAAATTGACATAAATAACATATCTTAATTATTATTTAAGGGGTAATTCTTTGATAACTTTGCGAAGGTAGTGACTTAGATGAGGAAAAACAAGCCAACTTTTTGTATAATATTTAAACTGAACCTTTTTGTTTAAAGGGAAAAAAATCGTTAATAATTTATTTATTTTTATAAAAGTTACATTTTATCCTCTATACTTCAATTCACAAAAAAGTAAAAAAGAAAGAAAGAAAGAATAATTAAAATAGGAGAAAATATACTTTATACTAGGGAATGATCATAAAATTATTTTATTTTATTAATTAAAGAAAATGGAAAAGAGTTCGGTAACATACCTTGTATTAATTAATGCCTTAAGTTTATTATGTCAGCAACAAACAAGAGAATTTATATTATAGAATGCGATTATGAAAAGTAAAGAAATCATAAGATTAAATTAATATTAACAATCTCTCCCTAAATATTTTCCAACTCCTCTCTCTAGATCTCTATTTCCCCTAATTCTCTTATCTATATCTCTATCTTCTCTATTTTTTCTATTTTATTTCGCATCTGGAATATCTTTGATAGAGAATAATTAAAAAAATATTAGTTTTTAACATGAATTTTCATTCCTAATTTTTAAAAGATTAAGTTTGTTTAGTACCTCGTTAAGACTTTTTTATAACACATGCACAAAATCTTTTGATTGTATTTGATTGAAAAAGTCAATTATAATTTTTTAAGATCAATCATAAATATGAAGGGAACACCTACAAATAAAATAAAATAAAATAAATCTCAAGCAAATACTAAAAGTGAATAAAATTACAAAATTATTCCATTTTATTAATTTAAGAGGAGGGAAAATTGGTCTACTAACATACTCTTGTATTTGACCGTATATCCATAAATTTATTCTGTCAACAACAAATAGAAGAAAATACCAGAATATTAAATTAATTTAATAATTTATCATTACATATTTTCTAATTCATCATTCCATATCTCGATCTTTCATATCTCCCTGTATTAATTTCTCAATTTTCTAAAAAATGGGAAAGGGGATTTACAAAAAATATAGAAAGGGTTTCCAAGTACTCAGTGAAAATTAGTTTATATAAGAAAATAATATTTTCCCTTTCCAAGGTATGTTGCATGCCTAATATCTTACCGTCAATTCTTTAAATTATCTCTCAATCCTCACCTCTTTACTAATCAAAGTAACAAAAAGGGAGAACAAATATAATAAACAATCTCAATCTCATCATCTATTTTTTGGGTACCATCCATAATTGAAGCCTCCTTATCATAGAGTTACAAATAAAGCAAATTTAAGAAGCAACCATCATAAATACATGTGGTGTTGCACCCATAATATCAAAATTCTTAAAAGATAACAAATACAAAGATTAGTGATTACCTTGATTATTAGAAGAGATATAGCCTCTTTTGTAGATTGCACAAAAGTGTGTTTTGTTGAAAATGATTTGGTTAGTGATTGATTTTTTTACAAGGAGGTAGTTTTTTTCTCCGTAATAGGAAGAAATATAAGGTTTAAAAAAGTTTAGGTTAAAAATTTGTGTAAAATTAAAGGAAGAAAGATATCTCATTATATGATTGGGATTTTGCCATGAGTTGTGAGAATACTGATAACTGGTAGAAATGCAAGTTATTGTATCTTTTTCTTTAGAATTATGAGGGCTAACAAGTAGAATATGCGGTGATTATACTAAGAATTCATGTGAAAAGTGAGCTTTCGTCGATCAGCATTGAAAATATCGGCTAACCCAATATTATGCGTTATTCTGCGACAAAATGTCTATTTTTGTAGTTATCACAGGAATCGATCGCATGCGGTAAATCCCAGACCATCGCAAGGGTGGTCGTGTACGTTCATCACATGGATGTTGCGGCTATTAATCGCATGCGTCCAACGCATGAAGGTTGCGGCTACAGAGTAATAACCATGATAGAAGGGTGATCGCAGGGTTGGTGGAATGCGATGGTACTTCGAAAACCAAGCATGAATACATACCTTGGGAGTATAAAAAAGATGATGTTGACATTTCATCTACCACGCTGTTAGTAGCAGAGATTTAGAGCAGGTCCATCGCGCCATTAGTGACAGAGACTCAGAGTGGGCCCATTAATGCTGTCGGCGATTGAGCTCTATAAATAGAGCCTTAGAGCCCAAATTCAAAGCATCTAAGCTTCTGCCTTAAGGCAGATCTTTGTGATCACAGATAAGAGCGTGAGAAGACATTCTTTGAGAGTTCTTCATTCCTTCAACCATTCCGAGTGATGATCAGAGTTTTACTGGAGATAGATCTCGAGGGAGATTGCTCCACCGCCCATCTATGGCACCACCGGAAATCTTGACACACGTCTAATGGAAGCAAAACATTGTCTACATCTAGCCCTCCATCTCTCTTCTATCTCTGTATTGTATTACATTTTGGCTTAAGACATTAATATATTTTGTAATCAATGCATCTCTTTATTTTCTTCGACTCCATCTTCATTAACTTCTTCTTTATCATCCCTTACTTTCATTGCGATGAACTAAGTAAGATTGCAAGATTATTGCATACTTAATCATGCGGCATAGACATATGAAGCATGTAGCAAACCACCGAGAGGTGTGCGTTGCGCGAGTATAGTGAGCAAATCCTCTTTGCTTAGTGTGAGGCTGTAGCAACGCTTGTCTATGAGTTGATCAGCGATGATTAACTGCCCGAGAGGGTAAGTAGTGGAACGCATTGAGCAAAGTAAGCAGTGTTCTTAGAGATAAGAATAATCTTATGTCAACCATACTTTATGTGATCATCTTGCCTTATGAGTACATCATTCATCATTTGGACATACATGGGAGAGTAGTCTAAAGACCAAATCTAGGCTTGGGAGAGTCAGGTTGGATCGCATAAGCAAGAGTAGACACTTAGGAATAAGTTCTATCTACTATTTACACATCACATGTGCCCTCGAAATAGGATATGGTGTTATGCGGCCATCTTATCTTATGTGCGCATAAGCAAGAATAGAAACTTAGAAATGAGTTCTAGTGACATTTTCACATATGCATTGCATGTGTATATTTGTGTATAACACTATCGCATAACTTGTGCTGGCTGGGGTTATCCTTACAATCAAGCTTAATGATGTGATGAAGTTATCTCCTCCACCGTTTTATCTATTTTTCCATGCATCTTATTACACGTTAACAGTTGCAGCATCTCTACCAACTCTCATAGTCAGACTTCCATTGCTTAATTTTTTTAGTTAGGAGTAGGAGTAGCGCATAGTCCTTTAACTTCATTATTCTTTTATTCTTCGCCGCAAACACATCACTTCGCAACATTTAGTTACAAGTCCCTGAGTTCGACCTCGGATCACCCGAGAAACTTGCGTTCTCGTGATACTTGGCGAGAAAACAAGAAAACTTGTGGCAGGAATACATGGTCATTGCATGCACTCTTAAATGCATCTTGCATATTTCTTAGTCCAACACATGACCATCAACGCATGGAGATTAACGCACATCATAAGACGCACGCATATTTACTCTCAAATTTCTATCGCATCAAAGACATGTACTATATTATGGAAGGGTGTGAATATGAGGGTAAAATGGATGTTAATAAAAAAGGTAGGGGCAAGGAGGGAAAAGTGAAAAGTTCTCCCCTCTTAACCTCTTTTATATAGTAGATATATATATATGAAGTAATTAAAAAGACCAAACTAGTCCCAAACAACCCAGAAATAAGAAGTAATTAAAAGGAATGAAAATTTCAAATCTTAATAATCGTTGATATTTTACAGTAAATAAAAAATATATGAAAAGTACACTTTTTGCCTATAATTTTTTAGATTAGGTTGCATTTAGGTCTTCAAGTTTTCAAATTCGAATAATTTTACCTTGAAATTTCCTTTTAGTAGCATTTTAAGTGCCTACGTTACTTTTTTTTCTTATGTTAACTATGGACATAAAAATTATTGACATCTATTCTCAGTTAAAAAAACATTTTTCTAATTTTTAAATTATTAAATAAAAAATAAATATTTTTATTCTTTTTTCTCTCTTTTTTTCTCCCCCACCTTCAAACCTTCTTCTTCTTCTCATGGTTGTCAATCGCACCTGCCTTCGCCATTCTCGGTGTCAAACCTTCTTTCTCTTCCCTCTCCACTGATAAGTTTGGTAAAAAAACTATCTTTTATATGTTAAAACCCTCAATTCTATCGTATTTGTTTTCTTAAAAGGTTTATTTTATAGGTAAAAGACAATCTCGGCACTCTTAAAGCTATTTCGAGGAGTTAAGAGCACAATGGAGTCAAATTTACTAAAAGAGTCAACTAAGAAGAAAAGCAATGGATCAAAGGAAGAGAAGAAAAGAAGGAAGAAAACATCTTTTGTGCGACATTAAAAGAAGATTTTTGCTGTCTAGTGAGGGCATATTTTGTAGAATACAATGATGCACTGCCATAAACTTGTGATGCTACAATGTATTCTAATCTCATGTCATACAACGCACGGATGAATGATGACGTTATTTACTTTATGCGATGCTACTTCTAGATATGCGTTAATAATGAATGTTCTTGTAGTATGCTATGCGTTGTCACAAGTTTCCTTGCGTTGGAACCAAGTATAATTCCACCGCAAGTTTCTCGGTGTGATCCGAACACAGGGATTATTTTAGGTTACATGCGTTACATTTGTGATACATGCGACCAGAGGTCTTTCAATTTATAAAAGAGTTATGTGTACAAGTATTTAAACATGCGATAAAGTAAAGTAAAGCGATAAAGATGCGATAATAAAGTAAATTGCGATAAAGTAAACCTAAGCTAAGATGATACAAGATACAGGTTACACGATATAAGATACCGAGGTTGAGGCTAACTGTGAAGATTATACAAAGATCGTCTTATGCGGTGGCAAGTCTTATGTGCAAAGCAGAAGGAGAAAAGGAAATTAATACAAACATCGCAAGTTCCTTAATTGCGTTAAAGATATAACTACTGTTCCACTTTTCCCTTGGCGTACACCTCTCGGTGATTGGCTGCGTTCCCACATCTCTGTGGTGAAACAGGGACGAATGTAATGAACGCAAGATTGCTTCCATCTCTGGAAGTACTACTCGCTTTAGTTAACGCATTGTTCTAACCTTCTCTCGACAGATCAGAATGGCATTTTCACTTTTGCTCTCACAGGTGAAGATACCATCTAGCATGCCTTAGCTAAACGCATTTATCTCTTTAGCACAGATTAAGTTACTCGTTTAATTCATATTAATCACCAAGGGATTAAGAAAACTTCATGGAGAAAACAATTAATAGAGGAACAGAAATAGACAGAAAAATGGATATTACAATGATCAAGACATTCAATAATACTATTTAGCGTCTGATACATGGTTGTGAATGACGAGATTAAGAAGATGAAATACAATTGATGAAGGAAAGTTAAAAACAAATACAAATAATTGCCAACGTCTTGGCACCGATCTAGATGGAGAATTGCTTATCGGTGTATGGATCGAATGGCAGAAGGATGAGCTTCCCTCTCAGGTTTGCTCAACCGGTAGTAGGGATCTAAGTACAAAGTTTCACGACGGGGATTTGACAGAATCGCACTGAGACTCACCTCACAACCTTGTCTCTTTTCTTCCCGGATTGTTTATGATTAGCACTCAGCTCAGCCTCTCTCTCAATAGTCTAGTATCAATTAGCCCTCGTATCAAGTATATCTTTTCTGTGAATGCTATGAGGGTATTTATAGGTGAAAAGCTTTGACTCTTGACTTGTGGATCCCACTTATTGTTATGGAAATTCCGAAAATGGTGGAATAAATATTCCTTCTGTTATGCAATTAGTCCGTCAAATATGCACAACGGTTAGTTGTACATGTGCCACAATCCTCCGTGTTTGCGTTGCTCAGTTGCATCTTTCGATTGGGTGCTCGCATGCGGTGTTGTTTTTATTACCACATGCGGTTGGAGTTTAGCCCTGGATCGACTGTCGCATTATACCGTTATTGCGTTGATCGTATCTTCATTGTTGATTGCCGGGCGCAATGTAACGGAGATGCGTTGTTCAGTTTCTTTTCGAGCCTTGATCGCAAGCGGTGACTTGGTTTCCTGCAAAACAAAGTAGAAATATCCTTTTCTACCATCTTTATGGTGTTAGTGGGTGTAATTGCGACAATTCATAATTATTGTATTTCTCAGATAATTTTCATATAATCGACGCATATTTATTCTTTTTTGGCCGCAATATCTAGATAAGGCAGCATAAATAACTTGTATTTCTACAAGTTATCACAGTCTGTCATTGTTTTTTTGTCATTAAAAGCTGGAAGGTAGTAGCTGCAAAAACAGGGCAGCGTTGCAATGCTCCGGAAGTTGACAGAAAAAATAAAAACGCGCACGCATGTTGCGTGTCACAATTTCACTTTCATAAGCTTCACTTAGCGATTGTGCGACACTTGTTTCCACTCACAAACAAGTAAGCCAATTCGAATATGAAACACCGATGGAACATCGGGCGCTTCTCGCTACTTCCACCCCTGTTTTAGAGAAAACGGGTTTGGAGAAAAGGTTTTTGTAAACATGAATGTATGAATAGAGAAGAGAAAGATTATAGTAGGTTAGAAAGTAATAAGCAACAACAATAGCTTTATAACATACTACTTAGGGTATGGGAAAGTGATGGTTAGTCTTATCCCCATATAGTGCATTATGAACAAAAATACATCTGCCACCCTTGCATATGAAAATGGCTGAAGGAACTCTTATCAAAGAGAAACTATGAGCGGAAGCAAGATCGTTCCAAATTCATTGTGACAGAATTACAAGCATTCACAAACATACAAGCCAATTATGCATCTTCTAATAAATTACGACATGCTTTAGAAATTAAATACAAAAGGAGTGAGAGACTTACCTTTGAAGAACTCTTCTTTCACAAGTATCTCGCTCTCGTGAAGAACTTGGGCAGCAAAAACTCACTCTCGCCCAAATCGTCTACCCAATCGTCCAATAGTCACGAACAAACTTCTCCACGAACAAGTAACCTCTCGGACACCACCACTCAGTAACCTTGGTATTCTCGGAGTGAGAATCCAGGAGGTGTCGGCTCTGTTGGATTTGGTAAAGGTTTGGAGAAAACAACGATCGAACTCAACGACCAATAAAGTAGAAGAGTATAATGTCTATCGTATAGACTTTGTGCTTGATCGTTTAGTAAATTTTTAGCAGGTACACGATCGTTTAGGAGATCAGGCGTGATCTTTTAGAGAATCTCGCTTGCCACGCGATCATTTAGTAAAAAGCTACACGATCATTTAGAGAATGGCGCGTGCACACGATCGTTTAGACAAACACTTGAAGGCTATCGTGAAATCTCTCGCGAGCTAAACGATTTGCAGTGTACTTAATGAAACGATCCTTACAAAATGAAAATATTTTTCATTTTATCCTTCAGTTATGAAAACTAAATACAACCTCCCACTTTCACGCACGGTTAAGGAGAAATCACCCACAATTATCTCGTAATTGTTTTAATTATAAATAAATATAATAACTAACTTATCATATTATATTTATAACCTATAGTTTTAATATCACATCATATATAACATTTAAACCATGGTCATTTTCTCCTTTACTTGATATAAATCATATTTATATCAAATTCCTCCAATTAATGTATCTCATACATCATATCAATTATATCATATATAATTGAACCATCCTTTACTTGATATAAATCATATTTATATCAAATTCCTCCAATTAATGTATCTCATACATTATATCAATTATATCATATATAATTGAACCAGTTTAATCATATCATATATAATTAAACTCCCTTTTGTCAATTTGAACACTTCAACTGACCCAAAAACTGATTCTCAACTTGAATCCATTGAGCTACCAAGGGGACCTTATGGACCTGTAGCTTGAAGCTCTAACGATATGTTAATAGCTGACTAAACTCTTGAGTCACGAGATCCACCATCCATTAACTGTCAGGCACTTCAGTAAAGATCGGCAACTGCACTCTTCTCACTACATATATATTGCTGTGTCCATCGAATATAACCAGTCAATAGTACGATAACCCTTCACAAATCACTCGTAAGTACAGTTGGACCAATTTACCGTTTTGCCCCTATAGTTATATCTAACTCCTTAAGTACCATTGATCCCTCTAATGAACAATGCATCATAGTCCTACTGTGAGTGGACACCTTTCGGACCGTGAGAAGGTGTGTCGCATCACATCGTTCAAGCCTCGAAATCATCCTTAAGGGAGCAATCTATTTACTTACCCCTACTTCGAGGAAAGAATGAATTCCATCTTGTGTAGCTGAGTTCCCAGCTCCCCAATCAGACGAATCAACAAATTGGTAGATTGTAATGCTTTTTTATATTATTCTCCTTTTCTTCTTTTAACCTTTAGTTTGATTGACTATTTTGATTTCAAATTATAAGCATAATTCAGTGAGTACACTAGGAAATGAAGATTGGGGCACTTTATCATTTGAGAAAATCTTTAGATCTTGATTCAAACCATGTAGTCAGTTCATCTACCAATACTCAGTGCCAATATTTTTTCTTCACCTCAATAAATGAATAATAGAGAATAAACTATTAAAGAGGAAAGTAGGAATTGGAAAGCTGTTGAAGGAAACTTTACTACTCCTTGAAATGTTGGCTAGGCTAAAGCCGGGATAAGTGAGTATTCAAAAATTAGGGAAATCATGACAAATCGGGCACTACGGTGAGACGTGAAAACACCCGATCCCATTTTGACCTCGATATGTGGAATCGTCTTGCGCCATATGTACTGAGATTGTTCGAGAGACATGGCGTGGGCAACTCAGCTCGCTTTGTTCATCTTTTAGGGGAATGGGGAGGGAAGTGGGAAAAATGGCCGAGACTACTGGAAGGCTTCCAATGATCAATAAACTACTATGGAAACATGGAAGAATTGCTCGTATGGATACATTACTTCGTTGTTCTATGTTCTATGAGGCCTGCCCGAGCTCCAGCTTTGCTTGCATTCTTCACTGGTGCTTGCGGGGAGCTTTGAAAGGTACCTCCGCATTGATTGACTAAAGCTAATTTAACGACCCTCTCCCTTGTGAATGCATGAACAACTTGTAAGGGTAAGGCCAATGGCATAACAAAGACTCCCTTAATTAGGTAGTTCATTTGCTTTGCCGGCCTTCAACAAATGAGAGTTTTCGGTGGAACCGGTGAACCACGCGAGCGGGTTAGATGGGGGAACGAACCGAAAAGCTCAGCTTTGTGGAACGAACCAATCTTCTGTACCTAGTTTCGTAGCAGGTTTTTTCGGACGTTTTCTAGGATCAGAAGGAACCGCTATAATCACCACTACTTGCGTTTCATTCTCTTCGATCTTATCTTTTCTTGCTTTTTATGAAGTCTCAATTCTACCTTAATTTCTTTAAGCTCATTTTTTTTTGTACATTAAATTATATTCTTACATGTCATTACATGAAAATCCTCTGTAGTTTGGTAATACTTGGAATCTTTTGTACATTAAATTATATTCTTATAGTAGTTAGTTTATATTTCTTAATTTTTTTATAGGTCTTAAGTCGAAGAAATCTCTCTTGTGGGCTTTTGGTATTTGTTGTAAATTGAGTTATGAGCAGTTTTTTTTTAATTAATTAATTAATTAATTTTTTAATCTTGGCATTTTATGTTTGAGTGATCTCTTATTGGCTTGTTGGCATTTTGAGTAATGATTTACTTCAAATAGAAGTTTCTAAATGTTGTGAATTCGTGTTGGTCATAAGGCATCCCCCCTCCCCCTTAAATGATCTTTTTTTATGTTCAATGCTTTATTGAGATGGTTTTTGTTTAAGTGATCTCTTGTTGGCTATGATCTTTTTTTATGTCCAGTGCTTTATATGCGATCGGGTTTACGATTAATAAAAGATTTGGTTTGTACATGAATTTAAATTACGATAAACATAAATTGTGTTGATAAAATAAAAGTGCGATAAAAGTAAAGTCCTAAACTATTATGATACAGGATACAAGATTCATGATACATGATACTGAGTTCGAGACTGACTGTGAAGTTATACAAAGGATCGTGGTATGCGATGGCAAGTCTTTATGTATGAATCAGAAATAGAAAGAATAATTAGTAAAAACATCGCAAGTTTGTTAACTGCGTTAAAGATGTAATTAAGGTTCCGTTTTCCCTTTGGCGTACACCTCTCGGTGATCAGCCGCGTTCCCATATCTCTATGGTGAAACAGGGATGAACGTGATGAATGCAAGGTTGCTTCCATCTCTTAAAGTCTTCTCGCTTTAGTTAACGCATTCTTCCAACCCTCTCTCGATAGGCAGAATGACATCATCACTTTTGCTCTCCAACAGTGAAGATGCCGTCTAGATGCTTTAACTAAAAAAAATTATTTCCTTAACACAGATTAATTTACTTGCTTAATTCTTATTAATTACCCAGAGAATTAAGAAAACATCTAAGAGAAAGTGAATCATGGATGAATGGAAATAGACAGAGAGATAATAATGGAAATGATCATAACAATTAATACTAAGATTAAGCGTCTGATACATGGTGTTGAATGATAGAGTAAAGAAGATGAGTACAAGTGATGAAAATGAGATAGAAATAAATACAGAAGAGTGTGAATGTCTTGACACAGATCTGGACGAAGGTTTTTGCTTGTCGGCATATGGAATGGATGAAAAGAGAGCTTCCCTCTCAGGCTTGCTTGTCTGGTAGAAGTATCGTATAGAGATTCAACGGTGGGGATTGAAAGGATTCTTTGCCCGAAGACTCACCTCTCGGCCTTGTCTCTTGATTATCCCGGATCTACTTTAATCAGGCGCTCAAACCAGTCTCTCTCTCAGATCAGTATATACACGTCTTCTTGTATTGAGTATATACAATGTATCAATTCTTCTGTATCAAGTATATCTTTCAATGGAATTGTAGAAGCTATTTATAGGCAAAGCTTTGACTCTTTGCATTGTGGACCCCACTTTATTGTTAAGGAAGTTCCTAAAATTGTGGAGTGAATATCCCTTATGTTATGCAATCAATCCCGTCAGTAATGCACAACGTTCAGCTATACACGCGTCAGAATCCTCCGCAATTGCGTTGCTCTTTATATCTTCGATCGTTTGCCCGCATGCGGTGTTGTTTTTTATTACTGCACGCGGTTGAAGTTGCGTTGATCACAAAGCTCTTGATCAATTGTTGCATGCACCATCATTGCGTTGATCGTCTCTTCATTATTGATTGACAGGCGCAAGGCGACGTAGATGCATTGTTCATTTTATCTTTGAGCCATAAACGCATGCTGTGACTTGATTTCCTGCAAAACAAATCTGAAACATTCGTTTCTACCATCGCAATGGTGTCAGTGGGTGTATTGATGACAATTTATAATTCTCGCATTTCTTCACCAATTTCTATACTATCGACGCAACTTTTCTTCCTTTTGGCCACAATATCTAAATAAAACAGTATAAATAACTTGTATTTCTACAAGTTTACCATTTGAGAAAGAGAATGGTCCCATGAAGTCAATACCCCACATGTCGAAGAACTCAATCTCCAAAATGATGTTCATCGACATTGTATGTTTCCATGAAATGTTACTTGTGCGTTGGCACCGATCACACTTCATGGCATAGTCAGCTGCATCCTTAAACAATGTTGGCCAGAAGAATCCACTTTCTAAAACCTTAGCTGCGGTGCACTATCCTCCAAAGTGCCCACCATATGGTGAGTCATGACATTGCGATAATATGCATTGTTGAGCAGCATTTGGTACGCATAGTCGTAGAATCTGTTATGCCCCCCTTTTATACAGATTCGACTCATCCCAGTAATAATATATGCATTCATGTTTGAGCTTTCTCTGTTGGTGGTAGGTATAATCTTCAGGAAATTGTCCACAAACCAGATAGTTTACTATGTCAGCGTACCAAGGCAATTCTTTAATATGGAACAGCTGCTCATCCGGGAACACTGCACTCACCTCTGACTCATTGTGGTTAACCTCAGGATTTTCCAATCTAGACAAGTGATCCGCAACTTGGTTCTCCGTCCCCTTTAGGTCAATTATTTCTATGTCAAATTCTTGAAGGTGGAGAACCCATCTGATCAACCTCGGCTTTGCGTCCTTCTTTGTCATTAAGTAGTTTATTGTCGAATGATTAGTATGGATGAGTACCATTGTTCCTAGCAGATATGCTCTAAATTTTTCCAACGCAAGAATTACCGCGAGAAGCTCTTTCTCTGTGGTGGTGTAATTAGTCTGAGCAGGATTTAATGTCTTACTTGTATATGTGATGGGATGTAAGATTATTTTTCTCTTTTATGCCAAAGCTGCTCCCATTGCATACCCGCTTGCATCGCACATTAATTCAAAAGACAGTGTCCAATCAGATGCAATTAACACGGGTGCGGTAATCAGTGCATTCTTCAAAATCCTGAATGCGTTGAGGCAATTGTCGTCAAAATCAAATTTTCTGTCAGCCTCCAACAATGCACTCAGTGGTCGTGCTATTTTGGAAAAGTCTTTGACAAAGTGTTTGTAGAATCTAGCGTGCCCTAAGAAACTTCGTACAGCCTTCACGCTTGTTGGAGGTCGAAGTTTTTCAATTGCTTTGATTTTTGCTTTATCCACCTTCAACCCGTCCCAAGAAACCTTGTGTCCCAACACTATGCCCTTCTTTACCATAAAATGGCATTTTTCCCAGTTAAGAACCAGATTCGTCTCTTCCTATCTCTTCAGTATCTTTTCTAGGTTGGCTAGATAGACTTCATAGAAGTGCCCATAAACAGAGATGTTGTCCATAAAGATTTCAACGGAGTCTTCAAGATAGTTTGAAAAGATAGCCATCATGCACCTTTGAAACGTGTTTGGCGCATTGCAGAGATCGAACGGCATACGACAAAAAGCAAAGGTCCCATATGGGCAGGTGAATGTGGTCTTGTCTTGGTCTTCTGGAGCTATCATAATCTGGTTATACCCGGCATAGCCATCCAGAAAGCAGTAAAAGTCATTTCCAGCTAGACGGTTTAACATTTGATCAATGAACGACAGAGGGAAATGATATTTCTTTGTGGCCACATTTAGCTTGCGGTAGTCCATGCAAATGCACCACCCAGTGATGGTTCTTTGTGGTATTAGTTCATTATTTTCGTTCGGGACCACCGTCATGACACCCTTTTTCGGCACACACTGCACGGGACTGACCCACGTGCTATTTGCTATAGGATAAATAATGCCCGCATCTAACCATTTAATGATCTCCTTTTTAATGACCTCTTTCATTGCAGGGTTGAGTCTGTGCTGATGTTCGATCGTTGCTTTGTGGTCTTCTTCGAGACGAATGTGGTGCATACAGTGTACTGGGCTAATTCCTCTAATGTTGGCGAGCGTCTAGCCAATTGCTCACACATGCTTCCTCAGAATGCTCATCAACGCATTCTCCTGGTTTTCATTAAGCTCAGAGGAAATAATAACTGGCAGCTTCTCATTCTACTCCAAAAAACGCGTACTTTAAATGATTTGGCAGGGTCTTTAATTCTAATGTTGGTGGTTCTACTAAGGACGGTTGCGTTGTTTTTCTATCTTCTTTTTCTGTTGGCTCTTCTTCTTAGTTTGTGATCATTTCTTCTTTCTTGCTTGTGATCATTTCTTCTTCCTTGCTTGTTTTTGTTATGATCGCATTACAGGCAGCAACAGATGCGCTTAGTCCATGTTAACGCCACCATGGCAAACTTATCAGTGCCCTTCTTCTTGGTTACCATTTCCTTTAGAAACTTCGCGTATGCTGGCATTTCCTCAATCGCTTCACTGAATGGAATATTAATATGTAATTTTTTTAACATAGTCAAGAAGCGTTGGTACTGTACCTCTTCATTCTTTTTCTTTGTGAGTCTCTACGTGAAAGGTGGTAACTGCACTCTCACGGTCCCTTTCTCTATTGGCTATGCGGTCGATGCAACTTCTGGCTCTATTGCTTCTTTTTCTCCTTCTTCTTTTTGTGTCACCGAAATTTTAGGTTCTGCCGCAATGGGAGCAATCTGACTAGGCTCCTTTCTTTCTCCCTTCACAGTTTTTCCACTTCGCAATGTAACGACTTGACATTGCTCTTTACCTGATCCCCCTAGGTTGCGTGGGAGTTCTGTTGAACTCGGCCGAGCCCCTTGCGGTCTGTTCTTTAGCCATTTGCAATCTGGCCCGTCTGTAATTCTAGATTTCGGATGGACGTAGCCTGACTTTGAAGCACAATTTCGTTTTTCTCTATGTACTACTTCAACAGGCTTTCCAAGGAGGATGATTGCGGTAGTTGTGAGTTATTGGCTTGATTGCTTGTTTGACCGTTATGGTGCGGGAAGAATCCAGGTGTCCCTTCTTTCTGCGCCACAGATTGGAAATTCTACTGCTGAGATCGTCCATGCAAAATTGAGGTGGTTTCTCCACCCGGGGTTGTAGGTATTCGAAAATGGATTATTTTTCACAAATAAAATAGACTGTGGATTCTATGGGCATTCTTCCATTGCGTGACTATCATTGCAAGTCGCACACCTTTTGGTGTTTTGACTAATTGCGTTTGTAGAACCTAATAAAACCTATTATGACATAGCCATGAGGCGCTCAACGGACCTTTTGAATCTTATAAAACCTTTTTCCGGGTTTTGAATTGACACAAAAACAAAACAATTTTTTTGTAGAACCTAATGTATTCACATATCTCCATTAGAAGTTCCTAAATGGAACTACTTTATGTCTTACATAGAACATATTTTTTTATTTTT
>NC_052356.1:65219076-65296742 GCF_009727055.1 Benincasa hispida | reverse complement strand
ACTAGGTTACCGTTTTTCAAATTTTAACTCGCGGAAAGTTTCGCGCATTAAAATTGGGCCCCGCGCATCCCCGCCGGGCCCGATAGCCGTTGGGGCACCAAACGAGCTCCGTTTCCCAAAACTGCCTATGCGCCACAAACTTTTCTCATCGTTCTGAAACCCTGGTTCGATTTTAAAATTTCGCCCGCCGAAAAGTTGGCGTACTAAAATTGGCCCCAGGGCACCCCCCAAGGCCCGATAGCCGTTGGGGCCAACAAACAAGCTCCGTTCCAAAATCGCCTGTGCACACATCTTTTTCTCATTCGTGCTGAACCCTGGGTCCGTTAAAATTTTCGCCCGCTGGAAAGTTCGCGCACTAAAATTGGGCCCCAGGGCCCCTGTCGAGATCCGATAGCCGTTTGGGGCAACAAAGAAGCTCCATTCCCAAAATTGCCCTGCGCACACATCTTTTTTCTCATCGTGTAGAGCCCCTGGGTTCGTTTTAAAAATTTTCACTGACTAAGAAAGTTCGCGCACTAAAATTAGGCTCGGGGCACATCTGCCCGGGCCCGATAGCCGTTTGAGGTACCAACGAGGCTCCGTCTTCAAAATCTTTTACACACACAGCTTTTTCTCATCGTTTTGAACCCCTGGGTTCTGTTTTCAAATTTTCGCTGCCGGAAAGTTCCACACTAAAATTGGCCCCGGGCACCCCTGCCGGCCCGATAGCCGTTTGGGCACCAAACGAGCTCGTTCCCAAAAACCGCCTACACGCACGACCTTTTTTCATCGCTCTGAACCCCTGGGTCCGTTTTCAAATTTTCCCCCCGCTAGAAAGTTCGCGCATTACAATTGGGCGCTGTGGTGGCGCCACCACCGGGCCTGTAAGCCGTTATAGTCCCAAACGAGCTCATTATTTTCCTCTTCTAAGACATCTCTAATCGGACACATAGACTTTTTTACTAATCGATGTGTATTATTTATTCTTATTAACGCAACATACTCGGTTCTCATTTGTCTCAATAATTCTATTTCGCTCGCTGTCCGCAAAACGTTTGCTCGCGTCTCTTTCGAAAGTTACTTTGTGACAGCCGTCAAACATTCGGTTATAGGGCCACCCTAAAAACACGGAGACTCCCAGACCGCTTCCTCGCGATTACCGTCTGTGCACGTCTGAACACGACGTTAATTATAATATCTCATACAGTTGTGATTACATCCTAATCAATTTGTGGTGTGAATCCCGTGTTTGAAATATCGAAATTCTTCCCCCACTATGTTCCTAATCAAGTTCTAGAGAGCACCATGAACATATTGAGGAGTCTCCCTTGTGTGCCCCGATATTTCGACCTAACACCGGACCTACCCATTGACCATTTTCCTCATAATCATATTATGCACACGTCTGGTTGCGCACGGCCCTATTTTTGTACTTATCTACGATACTAAATTACTCCCGAGCTATACCTTCCTTGTTTATTTTAAGAATTATTCGCGCACTTCTGCTCTCTCTCTCTCCTGTGTAGAAAAAGATCTTCTGTTCGAGCTCTCTCGACTAAAGATATATATAGAACCACCCTCAAGTGCAAACCCTATCCGTGTCACGTGCGAACTAAAATATCCTAGTTTTAATAGAAGGAACCATAACCCTATCGAATACCTCAAACTCTATCGTGCTAACTTACCCAATCCAGCACTAATCGCGTAACACCTAAGCGTGACGCACGGGATTTTTAATTATCATACTCGTTATATTAGAACACACCTGGGGGTCCGTTTTCAAATTCATTCGGCCCGCGCCTCAGCGTAGAGAGTGTGCGGCACTGAGTAATTTGGAAGCGTACACCGTGTCACTCACACCGTGAGTTTTGTGTGAGCGCCTGATAGCCATTTGCCGAGCTAACACAAACACAATACTCCGTATCCACAAAAGCTCGATGACAGAGACATTTGCTGTGTTTGTTAAGAGGAGAATATCAACACTCTCGCCTACTCTCGAAATCTCATCTCAGGGTATGGTGATACCGTGTTTCCAAATAATATTTTTCGTAATATCCCTAGCCGGAAAGGTTGCGATACACTCTATATCACAATAATAAGTCGCCCCCTTACCCTCACCAGTCCCATGAGCGTCGTACACCTTTGCCGTGGCGCCGAGAAAAAATTTGGTTTGCGTGCATACGCCATTATGAGCGCATAGAGAACCAAGCCTTGAATGATCCCTCAAGGGCCCAAACTATAAGTGCCCCAGTGGTATCTTCTTAAATCGAAACTATAATTCTGCGTGACGACACGGACCAGTGTGTGTTTGGTGCTACAATTACGATTCCAATTAGAGACTCTCTCTGACTCTCTTCTATGCTACCACACCCTGGTGTCGCCCTGAGATGCACTCGTAGCTATTAGCATAAGAAAGAGAAGTGATTGATCAGCGGCGACTTAAATTGAGCGTGTCACAGTAATGCGAGCGACCTCCACCGTGTCCTCAGAGGACCTCCACGTGCATAGAGTAGCGCCGCGCTCTTTAAGGCGAACGTTATCTCGTGGATGCTTCACGCTTCTTAATCTGACAAGATGCAAAAAACACATGTTGTTTCTACTCTATGTCGCTGTATGCGTATGATCTCTTCATGTGCGTCTCCTTGGTTTTTAGAACATAATTTTCGCCAACCCGATGAATCATGTTAGAATACATGAACTTCAACAATTTAAATCCATGGATTTAACCTTGGCGGCCACTGTGCAAAGGAAGACCACGACCCGGATTTATTGCTCCAAGGATACGCGCATTGATTAAATGTCCGCCACTCGAGACACTCTTCTTGATGGGTCGGCCCGGCCTGAGCCTTATCTGCGTCCACGCGCGTGTCCAGGAATAAACCTGTGTTTGATGAGGCCTATGCCCTTAACTGCCTTGTTAGGCCCTCCTTGTCCTCCTGAAACCTTTTACGTGCACGACTTTTTCTCATCGTTTAGAAGAACAATAGGAGCCAACGGGTCTCCTTAGAACCCTGCTCCAACCTCTCCGCTTCAGCTCCGTGAGTACATATATTCATTTTTTAGGAGTACCCGCCGGAAGAGACGTATCCCAGAGTACTGCCACTAAAAATGGAAAGCCT
The DNA here is from genome assembly GCF_009727055.1 of Benincasa hispida. NCBI lineage: Eukaryota > Viridiplantae > Streptophyta > Magnoliopsida > Cucurbitales > Cucurbitaceae > Benincasa > Benincasa hispida. The sequence continues at coordinate 65,293,644 of NC_052356.1, read as the reverse complement.
CGGAGACCTACCCGATCCGCACAAGGGGTTCGCCAAAGATAATAAGCTCTTAAGTGTGATGGGTTGACATTTACCATAACTTGAGCTGTTTTACGTAAAGGCCAATACCGGTTGTCCTAAACGGCCTGCTAGCGCACCACCCCAAAAAATGACTCATTTGTGCTCTCCATATGCGTCATTTAGACTCCCTGGGGTCTCGTAATTTCAAGAAGTGTTTGCTTGCGTCCCAGGCACCTGCAGAAATACTGTCAATCCTCTCGCATACACTTAACTCGACCTTGACGCTTGTGGGCGCGGTGTGTTGCGAGAATCGTCAGGCCCCACTATGCCGAAGGTCACTTGGAATATCAAGCTTTACCCTAGAAATAAATTCTAGTCTCAAACAGTGAGGCCCCAGTTTCAAAAATGCTCGTCCCTCAGCTGCAATGTCGTGTTGCTTTTTCTCAATCGTTTAATGTACCGACTAATAGACTACTTGGTGTCTCCAGACCATTTATTTTCAAGAAAAACAGGCGCGACCTCGGAAATGAGTCTGTCAGGATGGCGCGAACGGTGAAAATTGGGCCCTGGGGTATACGAGCTTGCCGAGGCACCCAAAAAAACACGTACTATTATGATTAAAGGAGGCCCACCAAAACAGTGCTCTGTTCGCCATAATACGTTTACCCCCCAAATACATTATTATACAATGCTGATACGGCCACAAGTGTTTATTTCTTTCATCGTTTTTGAACACCTTACTGGGTGGCTCCGATTTTCAAAACCTCGTTTCTCCTGCCGGAAAGTCAGAATTTCATTCCAAATTCGAAAGACAATAAATAATGGGGCACCCGAAATGGCGAGCACTCCTCCAACATCCCGTCTGGCGAGCCCTCAGATAATTGTGAGCTTCCGATAGTTTTTGGAGTTGGCACCAGACAAACGAAGCCTACGAATTTACCATAAAAACCGCCTGACGCGTACGTGCTTTGTTACACACTCCGAAACCGTAAAAATTCAACACCCGCTTCTCTTTTTTTTTTCTTTGGTGGGGTGGTTGGGTCCCGTTTTCAAATTTTCGTCTGCTGGAAAGTTCACGCACTACAATTGGACCCAGGGCGCCCCCGTCAAACCCGATAGCCGTTTGGGGCACCAAACGAGCTCCGTTTCCAAAACCACTTGCACGCACGGGTTTTCTCATTGTTGAACCACTGGCTTCGTTTTCAAAATTTCGCCCGCCCGGAAAGTTTTGTGCACTTAATTGTGGGCTCTAGGGCAACCCCCGCGGGGCCCGATAGCCGGTTTGGGATACCAAACAAGCTCGTTCCCAAAACCGTCTGCACGCACGGTTTTTCTCTCATCGTTCTGAACCCGTGGGTCCGTTTTTCAAATTTTCGCCCGCCGGAAAGTTCGCACACTAAAATGGCCCCAAGGCACCCCTACCGGGCCCGTTAGCCATTTAGGGCACCAAACGAACTCCATTTCCAAAATTGCCTACGCGCATGTCTTTTTTTTTTTTTTTTTTGTGCTAAACTCCTGGGTCCGTTTTCAAATTTTCGCCGACCAAAAAGTTCGCGCACTAAAATTGGGCCCCGGGGGCACACCGTCCGGAACCGATAGCCGTTTGAGGCACCAAATGAGCTTCGTCCCCAAAACCTTTTACGCGCCACGGCTTTTTTTTCATCGTTTTGAACCCCTGGGTTCGTTTTTTCAAATTTTTGCCCGCCGGAAAGTTCGTGCACTTAAATGGGCCCGGGGCACCCCTGCCGGGCCCGATAACCGTTTGGGGGCACCAAACGAGCTCGTTCCCAAAACCGCCTGTGTGCGCACGGCTTTGTTTCATCGCTTGAACCACTGGGTTCGTTTTCAAATTTTCGCCCGCTTGGAAAGTTCGGGCACTACAATTGGGCCCAGGGGCGCCCCCACGGACCCGATAGGCCATTTGGCGGGCACCAAACAGAGCTCCATTTTTTCAAAAGGTGGAGTTCTGAACGATGAGAAAAAGCCTTGCGCGCAGGGCGAAAATTAAATTTGAAAACGGACCCAGGGGTTCATTCCCTTACCTTGAATGCTTTTTAGATGTGGAAGTTGTCTCCACAAACCAACACAGGTACACGGGTCCTTTCAACATGCTTTGTCCTCACTCACATGCATCATAGGAAAAATTCCCAAGAGGTCACCCAACATAGGATTGCTCCAAGCTAAGCACACTTAACTTTTGAGTTTTTATGATTAAGCCACAGAAAAGGAAGGTGCACTTTGTTGGTATAGTAGTAACTTTCAATTCTTTTAAGCCTTTCTTAACCATACTTTCATGTCCTTAAGATCCCTCTCATTCAGATGTGATATCGGTTCATTCATGCTAAAAGAACTCGTGTTGGTTTGTGGTGAAAATTTTCACTTCTAGAAGCATCCAATGCAAGTGAGGATGACGTTGCCAGGTCGTAGAGGATGTAGGGGAATGTCGGGGCCATCAAGTGCTGAATCCGGATTCCGAATCCTGGTCCTAGGGCATTACATAACGAATCTCCTTAATTTCAATGCAATTATTAGTTCATAGTTTTATTTAACACACCTCGATAGTTTAGGGTATAAATAAATTTTGTTCCTAATAGCATTATACCAGTAATTTTTATTTATTTTATTTTTTGCCATTGGAATATAATTTTGTATGTGTGAAATTCATATGCAACTAAAGTTAATATTTTTATTTACATCTATCTTTTTGCAACATTGCATTCGTAAGCTCCAAAAAAGATGGGGTCCATAATTTTTAATTAAAAAAATTCCATTTAGATAATGGAGAGTTTTAAAAAATAATACCTAACAATGTGTAGGCATAAAAGTGAATATTATCTCATTATTGCTAAGATATTTGAGAATGATTTGTAGTATTGACAAAAGTATATATCAAAGTGGTACCTCAAGTATTTGCAGCCATTAGAGAGAAAGGATGAGCCCTAAATATATGGATTCGATATTAACAATAATGAGATAGTGCTATGATAGATTTGATATTCAAAAATACAAGTACAATACATGTAAGTATGAACTTATGGATGAATTTAATATTAAGAGTCAATAATTTTTCATTTGTAGTAACTAAGTGTATAATAAATTTTAAAAAACAAATTACAAATATAGTAAAGTCTATCGATGATAGACTTTTATAGTTAATAGACTCTTACCTACGATATAGTTTATCATTGATAGACTATTTAAAATTTTTCATATTTGTAAATTTTCTTTTATATTATGCTATATTTGTTCATGTTTTGAACCTAATTACTATATTTGCAATTGCTCCTAAACAAATGATTGCAGAATATTTTTATGTATTGAAGTATGTTTGGATTGACAATCATATATTTGATCTTCTAAGATCAATTTATGGATCAATTATGTAGTTAGAACGGTATAGAAATAAAAAAATAACCATACACTATATATAGTGTCCTTTTTATCGTACTGTACTACATGTTTGAAATGTACTATCAACTAAGATTATTATTTTATTTTATTTTATTTATCTTTTCTTATACTTGGATAACATATAGTTTCAAACTATATTCAAAATAATATTTCCATAGATGAATAATTCGGTAGGCCTCTTTTTGGGCCAAGTCCAGAGTGATGCAGATGACTAAAGCCCTACTCGCTGTCCATAACAGCTGTAGTAGTCTCTGAGGAATGGAGAAATTTTTTTCCTTTTTAATTTTAGAAAAAAAAGACGTAATTAAGTATAACTATTTTAAACGGTAAAACTCTGAAAAATACTTTTATTGATCTATGAATAATAGACGGTAATAAACTTCCTATTACTAAGTGATAAAAGTCCAACACTTAGTCATAAAAAGTCTATCGTCATCTATTATTGATAGAATGTGATATTTTACTATATTCATAAATAAATTGACTCGTTTTTCTTTGTTTGAAAACAGTCCCATAAATTAATTAAAGATGAACTTCAATGACTATTTTGATATCTTTTTTAATTGTGGTATTATTTATTTTTATGTATAAGAAAAATTTGTTTGATAAATATTTTTTTTTTCAAACAAAAAAAAAATCTACTTTCTAAATACATAAAAGAAACAATGTAAAAGAAAGAGGAAAACAACAAAATTTTATCCAAAAATAAATATCTTTGAAAGGACACTTTAAGAACTAACCTAAAGTCTTCAACATTTGGACTTCATTCACCATAGTATTTACATTCAATAAGATATCTTTCAATTAAAAAAAAAAAAAAAAAACGGAAAAGGGGAAGGGGAAAAAAAAAAGAACGAACCTTTTTTCTTTAAGCTATAATTTTATGTTAGGTCGAGCATAACTTTAAGTAGTTAATTAAGACATTTAATAATCTCTTCTACTAAAAACAAAACAATATGTTAATTTGATTGTGTACGGAAGAGACTTTAAACAAATATAGCTCATTCATAGTGCAATTTATATGACTTTTAACAACTACAAACTTATTGAAAATTATTATTATAATAATAATTGTAATTATTACTATAGATCTAGTTTAACTTTAGCCGCAACTATGGTTTAATAATTGATATTCCATCACTAATATGGCTACACTCTACATTCCTCTAAAAATAGTAGAATTTCCATGATGTAATTGTAATTACTTTGAATTCTCTACACCTTTATGTAAATATTTCCTCAAACTAACCTAGATATATTCAAATTAAATCCAAAGTATTTCCATCCAATAACAACATGAACCATAATATAATTAAATCATCCAACAAAATATTGCAAAGCAAGAAAATAATAATAAGGGACAAAGAATTTCAGATCAAACCATATGATGAGCTGAATTTAAACTGATTAATAATACAAAGGTTTTCCAAAGACCCAAATCTCCCCCTTTTCTCTATACCATGACATCAACATCATTATACCCAGCCCCACCAAATTAACAAAAGTTGAAAAATTACCCCAAAAAAAAAAAGTCAAGTTCTTTCCTCATCTAATCTTTCATTGAGGAAGTGCAACATATACCAGCCCCCACTAAAACCCCACAAACCTAGCTGAAATAGTGTAAATCAAGTAGATTTTTTTTTTCTTTTTCCCCCATATTTACAATGCAACAAAAAAACAAAATAAAACCCAACTTACTGAAATTAAATAAAAGAGGAAAGTTAAAGAAAAGGGAAAAAAATGACAACTTCTACCCTCCAAATCTGAAAGTTTCAAAAGAGCTAAGCTTCAACAGAATCTCTTGCGTGGAAGATTGATTAATGATGATCGGAATGAGAGATTCAAACGACAGATTTTTTAATTCTTAACACATATGGTATGTCAATTGAGCTAAAGGGATCGAGGTTCCTCTCGGCGCAAAATCCAGACGGAAATGAAAATGAAAAATTCACAAACTTTTCAATTTGAATTCCTACTTCTTGCTGCTGACATGAACACTCCGATCCCCAAAGTTTGCTCTTTCTATTTTTCTTTTTTTCTTTTTCTTTTTTTTTTTCCTTAAGAACCAAATGAGACCCATTAAACTTCACAACAAAGTAGAGAGAAAAAAAAAAGGAAGAAATTCTAAAATCTAGTGAAGATATCAAGAAAGTGGGGTTTTTTCTTTTAAATTAAAATTCTTTCTCCCTAGATGAGGGAAGAAGTGATAGAAGAAGCAAGATTTGGTGGATCATGATGCCAATTTTGAGAGGTCCAATTATTATTACCAAAAAGAGAATTATGATCATTAGATTGAGCAACAATTTCATCTGTCTGATGATTTTGTTGTTGATCATCATCCTCCCAATTTAACCTCTGCATCCCATCTTCCAATTTCACATCTTTCACATTCAACCCTAGTTGATTTCCACCGTTAGATCCCATCACATGATCATCAAACGGTTGAGAAGAAGCTAGGTTTCCAAAAAGATTTGGATCAAACTTAGAAGCAAGCAACGAAGAAATAGAGGTTGAATTAGAAGATGGGTTATTGTTGTTATTACCAAATAGACTAGAATAGCCTGAAAGGAGTGAACTTGAATTGAACCCATTAAGATTAAAGTCCCTATGATCAATATTTGGAGAAGAAAACCCTAAACCAAGAGCATTTAAATGAGTTTGAAGATGATGATGATGATCATACCCGGAAAATGGAAGGTTCAGATCAGAGGTGGAGCCATAAAAGATATTATGAAGTGGGTTAGTGTTACAGGAAGTTGAAGATGAAGATGTCGAATCCGGGGCGGTCGGGGCGGGGGACGACGAGGAATGCGTAATGGTGGCGGTGGCAGAGGCAGTAGTAGGTCTTTTGAGACGCTTGTTTTTCCGACAACCACCACCGACGGGGACGTTCCTCAACGTGCCGCCACGAGTCCAGTAACGCTTACAAGCCTTGCAAAAGTGGCGAGGCTGAGACAAGCTGTAGTTGTTGTAGTAACAAAATTTGGTGTTGGAAGAATCACAACGAGGACATCTGAGTTGTTCTTGTTGTTGTTGTTTTTGTTGAGTCTTTTGATCTTGTGATGTTGGTAATTGTTTGTTGTTGTCCATTATTATTCCAGAAGATGAGCCTATAAGATTCAAACCCTTTTGATGATCATGATCTAAATTGGTTGGATGATTATTATTCTTCATCATCTATATCAAAAGAAAAGAGGAAGAAAAAGGGTTGTGAGAATTAATACATACACATATTATTCCAATTCCAAAGAGAAACCAACAAAACAAAGATGGGGTGTGGTCAGTTTTTATTTGCTGTAATAATTTGAGAGAGAGGGAGAGAGAGAGAGAAGAATTGACTTACTTGAGGCCATTGGTTAGGAGATGAAGAAATGAGAAGCATTTTCTCACAGTTTCCCAGCATTATTTTGGTTTTGGATCTCTCTTTTCTCAGAGGGGAATTTTGTTAGAGAAACAAAGTGTAAACAGACAAAGAGTAGGTGATGAAGATTATATTTGAGACTCTTTCTCTCTCTGACTGTCCTTAGGGGTTGAAAATGTTATGACTTAAGAGGAGTGAGATTGGGCAGAGGATTTCAAGGGATTAATTTGATCATTTATATATATACATATAATTTAATGAGAATTTCACATGCTGTGTGGATCTAAACTTTTTTAAACCAAACCTATACTCTCTCTCTCTCTCTTCACTTTTTCTTTCTTTGTGTCTGATCAGAACAGTGAAAGAATGTAGAGAAACATTCAGAAATCCAATAATAAAAAAAAAGGAGGGGTAATAAAGTTTCAAGAATATTACAGATGAATCTTTAGAGGTTCAAGAAAAGAAAAAGGGGAATGTGTGTGAGAGAGACTAGATCATTTAATTTCTTTTTCCTATTTTGTATTGGGGTAGTAAGAAAAATTTTACGTACTATACCTTAATCTTATAATTTATAATTAGAAATTAGCCCTTGTGATTTTAAAACCATGTGACTCATAAATAATTCCTATGGTAGGATACTATTTATGGAAATTTTTTCAAATTAAAAACTATTTATGAAGTTGTATCAAACTATATGGACAAAATCCTAATTTTTAAAATCATAGAGAGTGTGTGTTTGAAATATATTTTCAAGTGTTTAATTTATAAATTTATTCAGTTTGAAAGGAATTGGAGTGTTTGACAATCACTCAAAGTAACTTTTCAAGTGTATTTTAATCACTTTTTATCAAAAGTGTTTAAATAAAAATGAGTTTTTTGAAAAATAATTTTTTTCTCAAATTAATCTAGACAGACTCTAAATTATAACTTTCTCCAAATGATAAGGACCAAATTTATAATTTAATCAATATTTAAGAATAGTGGTAGATGTACATACCAAATAAAATAATATATCATTTCATTAATGAGGAAAAATATTTAAGTGTATCCTGAGCTGCATCTATTTTTCCGTCATTTAACTATAATTTGTTTTTCTTTTTTTGGTTAAATATTTTTTGAGTTATTTCTTTTATGTAGTTAGATTGAGTCGTTAAAAGATGAGTATAGTTTAGAATGTATCCAAATGTTCAAAATGATGTGTCAAATGCTAGTATTTTTATTTTTATTATTATTATTATTATTATTTTGGCTTACCATTTGACTGCAGTAACATTTTGCTTTATGTTGAAGTAAAAGTAAAACCAAATATATACAGAGGGAATCCCTAGAGTGCTCAATGCCCAATGTAAAGCATCTAAAACCATAATCCCACCACTTCACCACTTCCACTTTAACCCCCAAACCCCTTCAACGTTTTCTTTCACTGTCTGGTTGTTTTAAGAAAAAGCTTTCCACAAAATCTATAATATTTTGATCAAAGTATCTAGTTAAACTCAAAAATATATTATATTATATCAACATCTATGTTAAATCACTATTGAGTTTACAACTTAGGGGATTATATTTAATTCATTTTTATTAGCAAACTTGGTACTTTTTTTTTTTTTAATCTCCACATCATAAAGTACTCCAAAGGTTAATATATCTTAGTCACTAAACCATGTAAATTTTTTATTTTGGATAAGATAGAACTAAAATAATAATTAAGTAAAATTATAAGATTTGTTTGAAGAAAAATGAACCATATCAATCAATGTACTAACATAGACACGCGCATTAAAGTAAAAGCGATAAAAATCGAGCTAAGGTAGATAGAGTGGGAAATTATTAAAATGGGGTTATTGGTAAAAATTGATATGTATTTAGATTTGAGTTTAGGTAGGGTTTGTGGGGATTAAACATATTACTTAGGTAGAAAAATAATATAAGACCCAAAGGCCAAAGGTTGTGATAATAATAATAAGGGGTGTGGGTTTGGTAGAAAAGAAAAGGAAATTGAGAGAGATGGGGAATGGGGCCAAAACATGCAAAGAAGGGGGTTAGTGAGTAATAAATAGTAATTGCATTATTGATGGTTATAATTTAGATGACTTTTGTGGACATCTAAAAAAGCCCTATTTTGAAATAGGGGAAGGGAAATATTGAAGGGGTTGGTACAAAAACTATATCTTTCTTTCTAAATGGGAAGTATTCCTTTTAGGCATGAATTGGTGATAATTCCAAGAGCAAGGGGACAAAAGAGAGTAACATGTGGGGGTGTCCTTTAAAAAAAAATCACTTTATTCTCAAGGAGGGGATTAAGAGAAGAGCATAAGGGTTATTCAAAACAAAAAAGGTGTTTGAGAGGGCCATGTGGTGGGCAGCTCAGCCTGTTACAAGGGGAAGAGAGAATTAAAGGGAAAGTAATATGGGGTAAGGAACAAATGGATTTTGTAGTAAACCAAGGGATTTTCTCATTTCCCCTAACATTCCATCATTATTCCCTCACCACTTCTCTTGTTTTCTTATATATTAAATTTGCTTTGGTTTTAGGGGAATATTTCACTTTTAATATTAACTCTCTCTCTCTCTCTCTCTCTCTCATACACATCTCTTTAAAATCTATACTTGTTTGATTATTCATGAAATAAGACTTAAGATTAGTTTTTTTTTCCCATAGATTTTAGAGATTAAAATATTATATATACATTCAATTAATAACATTATCTCATCATTCAGCTTTTTACATACAAGAGAGGGAGATTTTCCAAGTAGAAGATATACTTATATCAAAGAAATATGAAATTTTCTTGAGTAAATTATGTATTTCAAATCTTGTATCTCATAAAGATGGTGAGATGTCTTCATTTGTCAAATATGTGAATTTTATATACTCCCTCAAATTATTTTGCCAGTTTTCATATTGAATTAGATGAGAGTAGTTTTGGAATAGAAAAAAAATCAAGTAACGTAATTTTTAGTCATCTATATTATTTTTAACATATTTTACCATATTTACATTATTTAAAAGGTTAATGACATAGATGTTAAGATATAATCAAAATTTGATACTCAAAACAATTCCCTTAAAATATAAAGTTATCTACTAGATATCATAACATTGAAAGTTCAGAGATATTTAAATTAACGAAAGTGAGAAAGTGAGAAACAAAGAAAAAATATTTTAAAAGAAAAAATATTTCATGCAAGACTAGGTTGCACTTGTTTATTACGACATAGTATGTGGCTCAACCATAACTTGTCGCATGACAATTTTTTATAATATTTTAATTTTTATGTGGCTAAACGGATATCAAGGTTTAAAGCGTTGAAGTCTTAATTTTATAAAAAAATTCAAGAAAAGTGTTAATAAAATGTTGATATCGATTAAGATTTTTAAAAATATTTAAATTCAAACAAATTAATGGATTTATTATATATATTATATTTACATTAGTTACATTTTATTTCTTATTATGTACATTTCCTAAATTTTAACGATATTAATTAGGAAAAAGTACTATTTTACCTCTAATATAATTAATATCATTTTGATAGATAGAAAGATGGTTTGAAACATCATATGTCGACAGAAGTTTAATACCATTTCGAGTTGCTGTATTTTGAAGGGAGAGAGAGAATTATGATTTATGGGGTCCTATTGAGAAGAAAGGGGCAGGAGAGGAAGGGCAAGCAGCAGACAAGAAAATACAAACTGGCAAATATGAAAGAAACCCAACATGCACGCTTTTGAAAGCAAACATAATACTTGTGGAATTTTGAAAGCAAAGATAATATTTGTGGAATTTTGAAATTTCAATCAAAGAGGAAAAGGGAAATTAAAGAGGGGACCTCAATAACTCATTTACATATCCCATTTGTGTTCATCAGACAAAGATCTCCATTCTCATTTTGCTTGCCTTGCTTATTTGGACATCCACTTCCAATTTCCCTTTAAAAAAAAAATCAAATAAAAAAAATCTTCCTCTAATTAATTATATTTGTATTTGGGTGTGTCAATCATAACCTCTAACTTGAGTCCCTATTCAATGATGTTTCACACCCACTTCTTTTTTTTTTTTCAATGACACACCCAAAATGTTTTTCCTTATATTCAATCTTTTTGTCCATCTTCTCTCATGGACGATAATCATATGCTATGAGTAGTGATAAGATCCATTTCAAATTCTCCATAAAAACTCAAATTTTGTTGGCCCGCAAAGTGTTTGTTCCATCATTGAGTGTCATTTCAATAGATTGAATACGTTAATAATATTTTCATATGTTATCAACCTCGACTTAATTATAGCTCTTAAAATTGATAATAGACACGTGATTCCTTCTTAAAGTTAGTAGTTTAAATGTACAAATTAGCTCCATTATAACAAAAATTGAATTTTGTATGCTCTTATATAATTCAATGAAAAAAGTAAATGGAGAGAAATTGGAGGAGTTAAAATGTTAATATAACACCTCACTATGTATTTATCAAGAAAATGATTAGAAATAAAGTGATTGGAAAAGATATTTTCTTGTTCACCCCATAATTAGTAGGAAATTATGCTTAATGGTAATTTATTGTAATCAAAATTAAGCAATCACAGTCATAGACAATGATATGATTTGTCACATACACCTTGAAAAAAAAAAGTAGTTGTTTCAAGTATGGCTTTGTTATAATGTGTTTATAACTCTAAAAAAGCCAAAAAGTAACCTTTTAAGTGAAAAACTATATATGAACATTAACTTGAATTAAAATAAGAAAATTTTTGGAATTCAAATCTCTCTTGTTCAAATACCATTTTATGTCACATATTGTATATTATTGAGGTGTTGTGATCGGAAAAGTGAAGTAATTTTGTATAGAATTATGGAGCAGTTGGTTGATATGAACTAGTGGAGGGGAGTTCCCATGAGATGGTCAAACTTGGGAAATTGGAAAATTCCAGTGAAGTAGTAGCCATAGATGGCCTTTATTTTAAACAAATACTTCTCTCTTAAAACTTTTTTACACATGCCTTATCTTGGACTCTTGCTTGTGGAAGTTTCTCTATATCCTTAGCTTCTATATGGGGGCATCAAATTAATTCTAAGATACCCATTTCCTCATTCATTTATGAGAGGGAAGAAAAATTATTCAATATGACCGTTATCGAAGGATATTCAAGACAAGACACGGGTCCACAAGTAGGTTATTTAGATCCAAAATGAAAAGATGTGATCTTGAGTCTTGAGTTGGTATTCTAGTTGAGTCTATGCAATTTTACCAAAAGGATAATAATAGAGCTAAACTCACCGATCAAAATCATGTAACATTGACAACCACATCGATACACAGACACCATCAACATTACACATGTCTATATTACACCATGGATTCTATAAATAGTCACATTCTACTACCTTAAGGTGTAATAATCTGTGAACTTAGTCAAACTAAGAAAATATACTCATGAAATCACATCAGTGCGGTTCTTTTATAAGTTAGCTCGAATCAAGTATTCGAACCAAGGGCCAATAACAAAAAAAGGAGCAGCCTGGCGAGAATTATGCACCAACAACCGTCACATTTACTTGACTTATCTTTTTAGTTTATATGGTTGAATGTAGGATAGATGAACAAAAATTCTTGACAATATACCATTGTTCATCGCTCATTGTACCAACTTTTTTGAATCAGTTCGACCTCGTTTCGCAATCATTCTGTTTTTTGTTTTGATTTTTTGAAAATTAAGTCTATTTTCTCTCTATTTCTTACAATGATTTGCATCTTTATTAAGTATAATGGTATAATTCTTAGCCAAATTTTAAAAACAAAAACAAGCTTTTAAAAGTTATCTTTTTTAGTTCTCAAAATTTAGTTTGGTTTTTTAAACTATTGATTAAAAGTAAATAAAAAAAAAAGGAATATAGAAATGGAAGTCGTGTCTATAGATTTAATTTTTATGAATAAAAAATTAAAAAATAAATAATTACCAACAGAATCTTAGAAATATAATATATGTTTGAAATTGTTTGTGAAGAGGGAGAGGAATTGGGTGAATTTCTTTAAAAATTAGAATTAAACGGAGCAACATTTTTAGTGAAAAGAACACAAGTGGGAAACCAACATCTACTGGCAATGCAATGACGACGCTCGTCAATTTTCTTTTAGAATTACAATTTTAAAATCAATTTGTATATTTAATGATATTAATTTTGATTCACGAGGTTATCAACACATGAATTATATAAATATAAAATTTATAAAAGGTTAAAACATCACTATTCATCCTACACTTTTATTTTAGTTTTAATTTACACTTGGTTTGATAACCAATTTATTTTTTGTTTTTATTTTTAAAAATTAAGTTTATAGGCATTACTTCCACCTCAAAATTTCTTTCTAGTTATCTATTTTTTATCAATGGTTTAAGTAACTAAAATAAATTTTGAAAACTACAAAAATGTAGCTTTCAAATAGTTGTTTTTGTTTTTAGAATTTGACTAAGAATTCAACTATTATATTTAAGAAAGAAGCAAGTCATTATAAGAAATGTGGATGATATAGACTTATTTTTAAAAAAAATAATAAATCAAATGATTATCAAACAAGATATTAATCTTACAAAAAAAAATGCCACCCATAACATCTATGTCAGCCTTTCCGTCTGAATGCATTCAAAAGGCATTCCGAAAAAACCTTTAATAAACCTTCGATACACCTTTTTTCAAAGCCTATCTAACATTTGAAAAATGTTGAAATAGATCCCATTGAAAAAAACTTTTTCAAAAATTTACTTAATTCGAAAATCATTATTTTTCGAAAGTCATATGTCTTCGATAATTGTCAAATTATTTATCGATAATTATTTATTGTTAAATAGTTTTTTCGAAGGTTTTCATTATTTTTAAATGCTTATAATGCTATTTTCAAATATTTTAAAACCTTCATAAGAACTTATTTATCAACAATTATACATCCTTCAAAAATTATTTCATAAAGCTTTCTACATTTATTGACAAATCTTGAAAGGTCTTTTTTACTAATCCATCTACCTGTAATACCTTGAATCACAAAGTATAAAAATAGAATAGAAAAAATAGACAACGACATGGATGAAAGTAAATTTATATATCATAAAAGTACAAAAAAAAAAAAAACTATCGAAATCCTATAACATCAAATTACAGTCGATCAACTAGAAACAAATTCTTGATGTATCTTTGCCATCATTACAATTAGTATCCGTAGAAACAAATGCATCTGCTTGAAGCTACTTTTGACCCATCCTTTCTATCTTTTCTGGTTGAAGCAAAACATGCTCCTAAACCTACAAATACAAAATATATCTTTCTGATTAGAAAATAAACATATAAATACAGTATACGAACAATGACCAAAAAGATGTCCTTAGATGATAAACTCTTGGACGAACAAAAACAAGCATAACTGTGTATTACTCTAGAAAAATATACATTTTCAGGAAATCACCTCTAAGCATTTCATGTATGCATTTTCATAATTGCACACAACCCAGAAAAAAGAGGTGATTTTTCACTCCTCCTAAGGGATGTGGTAAAGATACATATTCTCTTTTCTCAATCACAAAATGAGTTTACTCAGTTCACAATTGGCCAAAAACTAAACACCAAAACAATAACAGGGAAAAAATAATATGAATTTTAACAAATATTGTTGTGAGTTGAGGTGAAAGACATGCAGGGCAGAACAGAGAGAGAGAAAAACAAAGAGAGTTGAATGTCAAAAGAAAGCAAACTTCACTCTTTGATAAGACACTATGTCTTCTCCTCAACTTTTCCAAAATTTGAGAAACCTTAGAGCTATACAATATTAATCTAAAATATAAGAGAACTCAAAATCATTTAGTTGTTCGGGCCTCAACAACATATTAGTCAGACTTTGATGTATATATGAAAGAAACTTCCTTTGATAAAACTGTTTAGCCACCTATAAAGCGCTATATCTAATGACTAGTTCATACCTAATAATATATGTTTGTCAAATCATATGTCATTGTGAAAAACATAAGAACAATCTCACATTGATTACTAAAAGGTTCAAAGACTATATAATAAAGATACATATAATTAAGTGAAATAGAGTGAAGTTACTTACATCAAGGCTTTCCATTTTCCTTCTCTGCTCAGCGAGAACAACATATATCAGTTGCCAATTATCAAGAAAATAGCTTTTCTTCTTAAAAATGCATAATTTAAATTTAAGAATATTATATAAACTTAAAGGTACAGGCTTTCAATCCTACCTTTTTGTCATTTCCTGAGGAGCTTGAGCAAACCTAGCGATTATCTCCTCAATACTACCAACAAGTAAGGAAGAGCAAAGCATTAAGATTATAATCACGCTAACGTTATGGAAGTTCCTGGCACCACCACCGCTTAATCCACGAAGTAGATAGTAATGAAGTAGAAGATCAAAATCCAGTCGTATATCCAAAGAACAATTTGAGGATTGATTCTTATTCACTGAGCGTACTATCCTACCTCTTGATACAAAGGTTTGGAAAATGGTCCCCAGGTCCCTTTGTGATCAAAACTGTGCTACCCAACAGAACTACGTTTAAGTCACCATCTACATCAGTGCCAGAGAGAGCTCCGGCTTCTAGGTGAAGCTTAGTCCTTCGGACCTTTCAATCTCACAACTTTAGTAGCTCTAAAAAACGGTTATTTTCGCATTTGGATTGACCTATCGTACATTGAGAATACCCTAAAATGGTCTCGATCTTATTCTTTCTTAGCATTATTGTAAACCATTTGATCCTAGTCCTCTTGCGTGGAAGGAGCCAGATGAAAGAGATTTTGCTTTTCTCGAACTGAACACGTTTCCAATACTGACAGCAGCTCCCACTGAAGCAATTGTAGCAGCTCCCGCTGCATGAATGCACAGTAAGACCAGGAATGCCCTATTTAATCTCTTCCTCTCCCATCAAGTTCATCCGCACTAGCACTAGTATATGGCGTGGGCATACGCTGGTTCGATAAGCCAAAGAAAAACAACCACCGCTTGGTTCGATAACCCATCGATCTTCGTTATAACCAAACTTCATATCTCGAACCAAGCGTGTGGTTGTTTTTCCTTGGCTTATCGAACCAGAGTATGCCCATTCTTCCTTTCAATCCACATCGGCAAATTGAAGGTATTGCACTAAGAAAGACTCCTGTCATTGCTAAAGGTCAGATTTTCACTCAAGCTATTTCTTTAAAAAAGAGGAGCAAGCAAGGTCAGGCTTTTCAGCTGTATCTATTTTATTAGTTCATGATCAAACACACTAAGCCAATTACTAAACTTTGATTTTTAAGAACATATTGTGCCTTGTTTTCTCAACATTCCCTAAACATGTTTCAATTCTTATGAAATTTATAGGTAGAAGTGTTTATAAGGTTAATTTTGATGAAGCAAAAAGGAAAAAGTAGAAGTTCAAATGAAAATACGAATTGAGAAATGCATAAGAAAGTTCAATCATATATGAATTAAAGTTTATTTGTACCACTAGAATTCACACAATGCATTTGGAGGAACTTTGATTTGTTGTTATGCAAAGCTAACTCCACCATAATGATCGTCAATAAACACAAAAAGTGTATAAATAAGTATTACAAAGGATCCCTGCTTATATAGACAACATCATGTCACCAACCTTACCTTGAAGAAGAGGCTTAGATTCTCTTCAGATCAATTAATATGAAAGTAAGGCTTCTACTTCATCCTATATCTGCTGGGGCTTGACGATTATAGATCACATACACAAGAGAGAGAATAAACAAGTAAAAGAAAAAGATAAGTTCTCTAATTTCCAATAATTAATGTTTGCAAAATATTATGAATTACTTCAAATCAATATTCAATAGAATCACTAACAACAAAACCTTAGTTTATCTAAAATTTATGAGTTTAACCAACAGATTAATCCGAATGCCCAAAGACGATCCCCAAATCTTCAGAAATTCACAATGTCTCCATGAAAATTTATTCAAATAAAATTTCCAGAAACCATGATCCTGTAAAGAAACGAATAAATTCAAACAATCAAAGATTCAACTTCCAAATCAAGTCATCGAGGCAAGAATTTTGGTTTCGAATTACTAACATTGAATTTGATCGTGTATCAAATAACTTCCACACTTGAATTTAATGAGAATTATTGATGTGTGTTGCTATGTTTCATAAATAATAATGATAATGTGCCCTGCTATTAGAAGAAAGAAAGAAAAAGTTATGAATGAAACATAAACAATAAAGTTAATATATATATTTGTTGGAAATAGGGTTTTAACCTAGGGGCATTTATGTAATTGTGTAAGACCCCTAGGGTTTCATACTGTCTATTTATACCGTGAGTCCTATGTATTTAGTGTATCAGTTTTAAAAACAAATAAGAAAAGACTTTATATTGTGGTTTTTCTCCCTGCACTAGGGTTTCCACGTAATCCTATTGTTTTTCTCTTCCCTATTCTCTTTTTTAACATGATATCAGAGCGCGGTGACGAAAACCTAGCCGTTATGGAAGAGAATCAACCTCAATCCTTCTCTGTTGATGGGTCTTCAAGTTTTGACATGAGAATGGCAATCCGAGCAGCGGTAAAGGAATGTTTTCAGGATGCCCTACCGGAATTCATATTTGCCGTTCAGGTACAATCCATGGGAAATTGCCCTCAGCCAACCGGGTATCACCATTCCGGAACTAGTCAGAATCCGATCGGAGCTGGAATTGGCTGCGAGGAACCATCGATTCACGATCCGAGCTATCACGATCATGGCAGAGTCGACGGCGGTCACAGCAGAGTCGGTGGTCTCAGACGTGAAGAACAAACTGGCCACGAGGAGACGTTGACCGTCGATCGGAGCTATCAAGGCAGAAGCAGCAGTGTCGAGGGCGAGGAGCAGAAAAGTGATGATCTAATTAGGGTTAGTACCGGTCTGGAGCAAACCGGACAGGTTCGAGTTGAACCAGGGCAGACCAGCTAGACCTGGTATTTTGATTTTAATTCCGACCGGAACCG
Source organism: Benincasa hispida (assembly GCF_009727055.1). NCBI lineage: Eukaryota > Viridiplantae > Streptophyta > Magnoliopsida > Cucurbitales > Cucurbitaceae > Benincasa > Benincasa hispida. The sequence goes on along the minus strand of NC_052356.1, from coordinate 65,275,871 downwards.
ATCCGACCCAAGGCTATCTCGAACCAAGAACGCAACTTTTAATTCCGACTCGCGATCCAACCCACGCCTGGCCCAACCCGAAAGATCAGTCCTTAATTTCGACCCGTGATCCGACCCACGCCTGGCCCGACCCGAAAACTCATCTGTCCAGTTTTTTGCGCCAACCGATCCTCTTTCAGCCATCCAGCCCGACCCGGTGACCCAGTTTCCTTCAACAGTCGACCCAATGGTTTTTTCACATCCAATAGCCAAGGTCTCAAGCAACCAATACCTGTTCCAATCAATTGTGGTTTAGTTTGTTACCCAGACAATGTGAGACAACGGTTAGCTTACCTGTAACAGCAGATTTCTGATTTGGATACAATGTTCGGTGCAAATCCTCAATCGGTTTATTCATAAAATCTGGTAAATTCATTACCTGTAGTGCCTAACGTTTCCTACTTATCTGGTTCGATGGGTAATTATGCAGGATTTATCATTGGAAAAAAAATTAAATGGTCAGAACTATTTCTTTTGGCCTCAATCGATCCGAATGGCCTTAGAAGGGCGTCACAAGTTTGGATATTTGATAGGAAAAATTCCAAAGTCGGCCTCAGGTGATCCACAAGAACGAATTTGGAAAGGAGAAGATTCGTTGCTTCAGTTTGTCTTGGTGAATAGTATAGAACCCCAGATAGGAAGACCGCTATTATATGTTGCCATAGTCAAGGATATCTGAGAGGCGGCACAAGATCTATATTCTAAACGGCAGAATGCCTCTCAGCTATATACACTCCATAAACAGGTTCATGAATCCAAACAAGGGTCTATGGATGTTACCTTTTATTTTAACAAATTGTTGAAGCTATGGCAGGAAATGGACTTGTGTAGAGAAATTGTCTGGAATTGTCTACAGGATGGGGCCTAATATTTGAAGATTGAGAAAGCAGATCGTGTTTATGTGTTTTTGGCTGGATTAAATCCAAAGTTTGATAGGGTTCGTAGTCGGATCTTGGGCCAGCGCCCGATTCCTTCACTTCGAGAAGTCTGTTCTGAAATACGACTAGAAGAAGATCGGTCGTGTGCCATGAATAATACCACCTCAACTACTGATGTAGCCGCTTTCGTTGCCAAGCCGTCCAATACTGATGGTGATAAGAAACCTCCTCCCGTTTGTGAACATTGTAAAAAGCTTTGGCATACGAAGGATCAATGTTGGAAATTACACGGGAAGCCCCCAAATAGCAAGCGACGGCAGTCTCATGAAAAATCTAATACTAGTCGTGCCCTGGCAAGTGATTCAGTAGATGACAAAACTCAAAAGAAGTCTCCTGGTGACGATAAACACAACTCAAGTATAGTTGGGGTGAGTGCAATTGCACAGTCAGGTAATTTTCCTTCTTTTGGCCTAATTAGTGTGAATGGTAAGAAACCATGGATTGTGGATTCAGGGGCTACTAATCATCTTACGAGTTCCTCAGAGTTATTTATGTCATATAATCCGAGTGTTGGTAATGAGAGGATTCGAATTGCAGACGGGTCTTTTGCCCATGTTGCAGAAAAGGGCAATATATCTCCATTTCATGGTTTAATTCTATGTGATATCTTACATGTGCCTAAAATATCATATAATCTATTATCTGTCATAAACTAACAAGAGATTTGAGGTGTAAGGCAATTTTCTCACCTGATTCAGTTTTATTTCAGGATCTGAAATCAGGGATGACGATTGGCCTGTCCGACACGATAGGGGACTCTACTTCCTTTCTGACGAGGCTTCCTCTAGGAATGATCACCAATCGGGGTTTATGTCTTTAAATTTCTCTGTTTCTGAAAATGATATTATGTTATGCTATTTTCATTTAGGACATCCGAATTTTCAATATATGAAATATTTATTTCCTCATTTATTTCGTAATGCTAGTACTTCTTCTTTTAATTGTAATGTTTGTATTCGTGCCAAGCAACATCGTGTTTCTTTCCATTCTCAGCCTTATAAACCCTCGAGTCCTTTTTCTCTTGTTCATAGTGATGTATGGGGTCCCTCACCGGTTACTACTTTCACGGGAAAACGGCAGTTTGTCACGTTTATAGATGATCACACCCGTCTCATCTGGGTTTTCCTGCTCACTGATAAATCTGAAGTGTCATCTGTTTTCCAACAGTTTTATACAATTGTCGAAACTCAATTTAAAACAAAGATTGGGATTTTAAGAAGTGATAATGGGCAAGAATTATTTAATGCCTCTTTCAAAGAATTTCTCGACTCTAAAGGTATTGTTCATCAGAGCTCATGTGCTTACACTCCGCAACAAAATGGAGTAGCTGAGCGTAAAAATTGGCATCTGGTTGAAGTAGCCCGATCTCTTATGTTATCCGCCACCCTTCCGTCATATCTTTGGGAAGATGCAGTTCTTACTGCTGCTCACCTCATTAATCAGATGCCCTATCGTATTCTTACTCTTCATACCCCTTTAGAATTGTTTAAAGAGTCTTTTCCTACTACTTAGTTGATCTCTGATGTTTCTCTCCGGTTTTTGGTTGTGTTGCTTTTGTTCACTCCCATGGTCTAAACCGCACGAAATTTTCTCCTCGTGCTCAGAAGTGTGTCTTTGTTGGATATCCACTCCATCAACGTGGATATAAGTGCTATCACCCGTCATCTCGAAAGTGCTATGTCTCAATGGATGTCATCTTTCTCGAGGATCAGTCGTTCTTCCTTATTAGTCGTCTTCAGAGGGGGAACATAAATGAAGAGACTAACTAGTCCTTTTATACTATTCCTTTAGAGTCAGTGCCCATTCAAACCTTTTCTAAACCTAGTTCTGATCATGATAGTCTGGTTCTTCCTACCAATCAAATTCCTTGGAAAATGTACTACAGGAAGAATTTCAGGAAGGAAGCAGTGTCACCTATTGAACCAGAACTACCGGCTCCAATACAGGAGTCAGACTTGTCATCAGGTCCAGGTATATATATTCCTAATGATGTTGATTTATGTATGGAGAATGATGAAGGCAGGCATGACAAGGGGGAAGGAAGCAGTGATACGGAGAGAGTGATAGAAAGGGAAACTGTAGAGGATGAAATGATTGAAGCTACGGAGGATGAAACGATCTGTGCTAATGATGATGTGGAAGATACTACTGAAGTTTCTGATATATAGATAGTAAATCATGGTGAGAAGCCTGAAGAGGTGAAAGAATGTGATGCGTCACTTGATCTTCCTATAGCCCTAAGGAAAGGTACCCGTTCATGTACTAAATATCTTATGCATAGTTACATGACATATAGTAATCTGACATCCGAGTTCAAGGCTTTTACTACTAGCTTGGACACTGAGGTGGTTCCAGATAACATAAGTATTACAATGAAAAAACCAGAATGGCGGTCTACTGTTATGGAAGAAATAAGAGCTCTGGAAAAGAATAAAACCTGGGAACCGGTGATTTTTCCTGAAAGACACAAAACAGTAGGATGTAAATGGGTGTTTACTATAAAGTACAAGTCAGATGGGACGATTGACCGATACAAGACTAAACTTGTTGCAAGAGGTTTCACCCAAATATATGGAGTGGATTATTCTGAGACTTTTTCACCTGTGGCTAAACTTAATACGATCTGAGTGCTTCTATCAGTAGTTGTGAGTAAAGATTGGCCCCTACATCAGCTTGATGTTAAAAATGCATTTTTGAACGGGAAACTTGAGGAGGAAGTCTATATGAGTCCCCCTTCCGGGTTCGAGAGTCAATTTAAAAATAAAGTGTGTAGATTGAGGAAATCACTATACGGGTTGAAACAGTCTCCAAGGGTCTGGTTTGACAGGTTCACGACGTTTGTGAAAGCACAGGGATATATTCAAGGATATTCCGATCACACTCTTTTTGTAAGAAGATCAACATCAGGGAAAATAGTTGTTCTTATTGTCTATGTTGATGATATTGTTTTATCTGGGGATGATGATGTAGAAGTCACAAGACTAAAAACAGAGATGGCTAGAGAGTTTGAAATTAAAGACCTCAGGAAGCTAAGATACTTTATGGGAATGGAAGTGGCTTGCTCAAAAGAGGATATATCAGTTTCTCAACGAAAATATACACTGAACTTGCTAAAGGAAATAGGTATGACTGGGTGTATACCTGTTGACACGTCAGTAGAATACAATGTGAAAATTGGTGATAAGAGTGATGGAATTCCAATTAATAAAGAAAGGTATCAACGGTTAGTTAGGAAGTTGATATACTTGTCTCACACAAGACCAGATATTTCTTATGCAATAAGTGTTGTGAGTCAGTTCATGCAAGCTCCTTGTGAAGATCATATGATAGTAGTTAAACGTATTCTTCAGTATCTGAAAGGAACTCCTGGTAAAGGCCTAATGTTCAAGAAAACCAATAAACGATCTGTTAAAGCTTACACTGATTCTGACTGGACAGGATCTGTTGTTGATAGAAGATCAATGTCTAGATATTGTACGTTTGTCTGGGGAAATCTAGTCACCTAGAGAAGTAAAAAACAAGAAGTTGTTGCTAGAAGTAGTGCTGAGGCAGAGTATCGGGCCATGAGTCTAAGGATTTGTGAAGAAATCTGGTTGAAGAAAGTATTATCAGATCTCCAACAAGATAATGAGCTTCCAATGAAATTATTTTGTGATAATAAAGCTGCCATAAGTATTGCAAACAACCCAGTTCAACATGACAGAACTAAACATGTGGAGATAGACAGACACTACATTAAGGAGAGGTTAGACAATGGAAACATATGCATCCCTTATATTCCTTCAAATCAATAAGTTGCTGATGTACTTACAAAAGGGTTATTGAGACAAAATTTTAATTATTGTGTAAGCAAGTTGGGGCTTGTTGATATCTATGCACCAACTTGAGGGGGAGTGTTGGAAATAGAGTTTTAACCTAGGGGCATTTATGTAAGTGTGTAATATCCCTAGGGTTTCCTACTATCTATTTATACAGTGAATCCCTATGTATTTAGTGTATCATTTTTAAAAACAAATAAGAAAATACTTTATATCGTGGTTTTTCTCCCTGCACTAGGGTTTCCACGTAATCCTGTTGTTTTTCTCTTCCCTATTCTCTTTTTTAACAATATTAAACCAATCAATCTGATGTATATATCTTTTTCATAGGTGCTCATCCCATGGCTGGAATAACTAGTTCAGACAGGTTTGATTGCAAAAGAGGTTTTAGAGTATGATACGAAAAAAAAACGAACTATCTTCTACACATCCTCTATGAATTTAATGGTATAATCAGGCTCAATCAATACACTATTAACATTTGCCAAAGAAGCTAAGTTTTATTGTAATAACATCATTTGATATGTTTAGCACTCTCGATGGACTCTAAGAGCTAACAATAAATAACAGTTTCGCTTTCAGAGTTTATCGAACACAAGAATCTCCTAAGTTCATACCTCTTGATGAATCTCGAAAGGCAGAAGAAAGACATTGTTGCCACATTGGCGAGCGAAAACTTGAACAATGTGATTGAACGATCTTGCATGATTGCTACCACAAGAAGCACAAGCCATACCAAAATCGGTCTACAGAGCCAACACACACAAAAATGGATATTGAAAGAAAAAAAAGACAATCAAATACAATCATATAATGCAACAGGAAAAAAAAAATGATTAAATTATCTTACATAGGCGGAGACGACGGAGACGACGGAGGAGATGCCGAACAAGTAACAAAGTGATCAAGAGGAGAAGTACCAAAGTGACCGAAAGGAGAAGCAACCTAGTGGAGATAACCTGGAGTGACAACGTGTTTAAGAGGAAGAGAATTAAGCACTAGAAAAGTGGATACAACGATTCTAAGCAAGAATTAAGACCTAGAGAATGGTTTTTTTTCCCTTTCTAATTTTGGTTTTTTTTTCCTTTCTATTTTTTTTTTTTTAAAATCATAATCTTTTTCAAAGATTTTTGAAAATTCATCGATAAATATTGATTTTTTTCAAAGACTCTAAATAACCTTCAATAAAAGTAGGTATTTTCAAAGGTTGATAAATATCTTCGATAAAAGTTAAAACATTTTTCTTATTTAATAAATATTATCTTCTTAAAAAATTTAATAATTTTTTTGTAAGAATGTATATATTTTAAAGGTTTTGTAAAAATCTTCCTAATATATTTTGAAAAGGTTCTTAAAGTCCTTTAATAAATGTATATTATTTTCAAAGGTCACAATAATCTTCAATAAAACTTAGATATTTTTTAAAAGCTTTCTAAAAACCTTCGATAAAGGGTAAATATATTTTTCAAAGATTCTTAAGTTTCTTTGATAAATGTAATTTTTTTTCGAAGGTGTCTTATAAGGTTATATCTTTTTCAAAAGTTCTTTAAAACCCTTCGTTAAAGAATAATATATTTTTCAAAGGTTTTTAAATCCTTTAATAAATATACACTTCAAAGGTGTTTAAATAACCTTTGATAAAAGGTAGATATTTATTAAAGGTTTTTTCAACACCTCTAATAAATATATATCTTTTTTTAAGGTTTTCACTAATCTTCAACAAAAATTACATATTATTCAAAGGTTTTTCCAATACCTCCAATAAATGTATATCTTTTTTTAAAGAATTTAATAACCTCCGATAAAAGATGGTTGAAATAGGTTAATTTTCTTGTAGCATGTCGAATTTTGCTTTCAATGCCGTGGTTATTCCACACAAACAACAACGATCAACATTTGGTTCTACATTTGGTTCATACGTTTAATTTGGTAATAATTTAGCTTTTTAATTTTTACAAGTAACAATTTTGTCTTTATACTTTCAAACTTATGACAATTTAGTCATTATCGTGAAAAATATCATCAAGCTTAATTGTCAATTTTGATTATGTAACAACTTAGTCTTTATAATTTATAAACAAAATTGACCCTTATTAATAAGTTTATCGATCTACATATGTAAGAAATTTTCATGAAATCTTGATAGTATTTTCATTATAAGAACTAAATTGTTACAAATTGTAAAGTGCAAGGATTAAATCGATAGTTATTAAGTTGGACTAAAATTATTACAAATTTAGAAGTATAGAAGACTAAATCGTTATAAACTAAAGTTCATATACTAAATTTTTATATCTTTGAAACATGGACCAAATGTGATTTTTAACCCAATTTAAAATTATAAAAAAAATAAGCTTAAAAGATCATATATACGTAGATCTAAATCTCACAAAGACACATGAATTGCCATTATTGTACCTAAAACTGTAAACTATTATAGTGGAATAATTTAATTATTATTTTTGGATGAATTATTTTATAAATACACAAGTGTAAGTGTGAGGAAGATAGGTGTTATTCTGTCCCATGTTGCAAAGAAAGATATATTAATAAAAGAAGATTTAAAATTGTAAAATATCAATATGTCATCATTATGTTGATCTTACAATGATCTGCTTACGTTAAATTTAAATTCTTTGCATTTGTAACCTTGTTGTCGTCCATTATCCAGTGTGTCGTAATTAATTATTTATCTCTTTAGCCCTTTAGTTTAATCAATTTATTAAATCTCTCTCCTACCTAATTTAGGTTCTCCTCGTCTACCCATCAAAGGCCAAAACAGAGGATTTGCTTCTCTATATATATAACAGCGATCCCACCAAAAAAAAAAAAAAAAAAAAAATTACAATAATAATTTGATGGTTGAAAGACAAAAATAATAATAATAATTAAAAAAAAAAAAAGAAAATAAAGCCATCATCTCGTTGGTAATAACTAAGAGTATACATGAGTTGGATTGAGTTGAAGGTATTTTTAGGACTAACCCGAAAATTTGGGTTGATTGGGTTAGCAACTCAAATGACCCGACCCAACCCAACCCAACCCTTAAAATTCGGGTTCGGTTGTGTTGGGTTGTCGGGTTATAACTTTTTTTTAATTAAAAATATATAAATTTATATATAACACATAACTAATAACTAAAATTTATAAAATTTAAATACTAAATACCAAATATCTATGATATTTATTGTAACTTTAAATAAAGATAAATATCATAACAATTTTAAAAGAGAAATATTAAAAAATCACAAATTAATCAATATGAAATAATCAAACTTTAAACAAAAATGTATACATATTATTAATATATATAAAATTTGGGTTGGGTTAGGCCAACCTAAATTTTTTTTAGCTAACCTACGTCCCAATCCAACTCAACAAAAATAGAAAAAGTTGAACCCAACCCAACTCAAGAATAAAACTAACCCAACTCAACCCTTACATTTTGGATTGAGTAGTCCAGATTGTTCAAGTAATCGAGTTATTTGAACACTTCTAATAATAACTCGGCGTAGGAAGCGATGTTAGGGTTTGGATTTCTTAATCATAAGTGAGACTTGTCAAATTATTTGAATTTATTTGATCGAATCTTGTAATTTATACTAATTAATTCTTAAGGTATCATTATAAGCTTGATTTAAATCTTAATCATGCTTTGTTATAGTTTATCTTAATCCAACTAATTGACACATTTTATATATTAACACTTTGTAACTTTGTTATAAAAGTTTAAAAAATATATATAAAAGATAAAAATTAAAAAAAAAAAAAAAAGAACAATGTAACAAGAATAAAACGTTGAATTTCAATAAGTTTTCGATTTGATTTCTACATTATATCAAATATTGGTAGCATATTGAATACTAATCATATTTTTAGTTTTTGTTAAGAAAAACAACACTTAACAAAACAAACTAAACTATAAATTAATAATATAAAAAAGTAAAAAAGAATACGTCCATAATGGGCGAGATCATCAAGTCATATTGCCTTCAATCCTAGTCTAGCGAGCATGTGAAGCAAGTTCATGGACAACTTAATTGCACTTCTGATTGATAAGGAGAAAATAATGGATTATGTCTCTTCAATTCAATGAAGATCTTGAATGAGATGAACAAAAGTAGGGAGCTTGTTATGTGGCATAGGCTTAATATTCTTATTTGATTAATAAATTAAATTAAGAATCTTAATGTTATAGAAACCAAATTGAAACTACATCAGAATTTATAGGAATTTAATTGATAATTTGACATAATGTTGATTTACGCGTTATGGTTTAAGATTGTTTTCAAAATTGTACATGTTAAAATAATAATGATACTAGCAAGTATCCATGATTCTAAATAATTTCTCTAAAATAAATGATGCCTAAAGTCTAAAGAGCTAGTGAAATAATGATAAAAAATAAAATAAAATAAGAGAAATTTTCATATTTGAAAAACAAGAAAGCATTGTGATGGAAAGTTATTGAGGTTATCACAATGTAACTGATAATTTTATATATTTTAAATGATTGAAAGAAAAATTATAAAAAAAATATTTTAAATTTATATATAGTGATTATTAAAAAATATATACATTTTCATAATCACATCTACTATACTTATATTTCAAGTGGCGTAATTGAATAATTATTATAATCACATTTTTAGTTATTGAATTATTATTTGTGGGGAAGGGATAAGGGTTAAGAAGTGAGATTTTGGGTCTAAATTATGAAGGTAAATAATAATGGTTAGAATATAGGGTCAACTACGAATAATTATTATAAGTAAGTTTTAATTACTCTCACAAAAAGCCACTAATCATGCCCACTTTAGCCCTAATTTTATGGAACTTAAAAAAAAGGAAAACAAAACAAAATAAATAAATAAAACCCTAATTTTATGGGACCGTGCTTTGTAAATTTAGCCCATTATGTGGTCGGCTGAGATTGGTGTACGGCGGACGCGCACCGCCATTGTTACCATCATTATTTCTGCCTTAAAATAATTGCAATTTGGTACATTTCATTTCACCGACACTTTCCCCGACAGTTGGTTCTGTCGGGACGATATGGGCCTTATTGGGCCATCGACTGAATGCAGAATTCGGAATTATCGGGCCTTGTCAATTCATTTCGTGGGCTTATCTTGATTTAAAAGTGGGTAAAAAAGAAGAATACGTTAGTTTAATTATGATCTTTGTAGTATGTAGCGAAAAAAAAGGAAAAATCTAAAAATATAGCATCCTTTAAAATATTTACAAATATCGAAGTGTTGATCAGTCAGCTTTTGATTTTTTTTCTAATTTTCAATTTTTCCTTCTTATCTTATTGTTCATCTCGTTCTTCCATTTTTTTTAACTTTCTTTCCTTTTCTCTAGTTTTTATTATTTTCTTTCCTTTTTTTTCATTTTCTTTCCTTTTCTCTGGTTTTTCCTTTTCTTTCTCCAGTTTTTATTTTTTATTTTTTTAATATCATTTCTTTAATTTTTTTCTTTCCTTTCTCTAATTTCTTTTTATTTTATTTCCTTTCTCGAGACTTACTTGAAAGTGTCTAATTTATAAATGACTTGATATCAATAAATCAATCATCAAGTTTGATTATTATAATGAAACATTAAATAGGAAATGAAAACGGATTTGAAAGAAACTAATTTTTTTAGTCCTCAAATTTGCATCATTTTTAGAAACATTTCTTAAAAGTCTGAAATAAGAAACAATAATAATTATTAAATAAGTTTATTTCTCAAAAGATGAGAAATGAGAAATTATCAAACAGACCAATAGTTTTTTTCCCCTTTCTATAGGATTTTAAGAGTATAAAGTCTATTAGTAATAAACATAAGAAAATGAATTATCAATTGATAATTCATTATAAACTTTAAGAGTATAAAGTTTATAGATGACCCAAAATGAGGGGCACAATTTAAATATTTGTGTATTTGTGTATTGGTATTATCATTTTTTAGTGATTTTAGTGACAGAACTTAGATAGATATCATTCATATTCATGTATAGTGATATCAAACTTAGGTAGATATCAGTGATAGAAGTTTATTAGTAATAAAAGTCTATTATTAATAATCACGATAAAAGTTTATCAATAATAGTCATTCATAACATTGAGTGTTAATCTTTCAAAATTCAAGTCACTGATGAAAGTCTATCGTGATAGCCACTGATATATTCTATCATTGATAACTTAACCTTGGATTTTCTTTCACAGTTAACAACTATTTATTGAAGTCTATCATCGATAGCCAATTTAGTGAATTTAATAAATTAATAAAGTTGAATCTTTGTGTAACAATCTGACTTTTCAAAGACTATACTAGGCCAATACCTCATGGATGCAAATTTTGAAAAAAAAAAAATCATAGCAATATGTCCATAGTGCATAAATTTATTTAGAAACAAATATGACAACTTCGAAACTATTTATAAAATGAGAATTTAAATCAATAAAAAACTGTTACTCGAAGTCTCCAAGAATAACATTCATGTGATTTTTTTTTAAAAAAAAAATCTAAATTTTTTTTCTGACATCAAGATCTAGTTCCAAAACTTTAAATAATAGAAAAGACATGAAAACTATAAGGAAGCGTTGAAGACAAGTCTCAATGGTACAACTCATGGATTCGTCTTGTCATTCACCAGCTTATCTTTGTCCTTACTGAAGGTTTTGAATACCCACAATAGAAGCATTAAATGCAATCGTGTCTCTAATTTTTATTTTATAGAATAATTAAAGCAGAAAACGGAAACAAGTGATAAACAATTTTTACATTAAGCATGTTGTCTACTATGAAATCTAAGAGAAAATTCAGGGAATTTGAAGGACTTGCCCTTGAAGAAAATTGTTTTCTCGAATCCTCTTCAAATCACAGCAAGAACACGAATGGTCACCTTCCCCCGATCTCACATTGACAACAACCTAATACGAATACCACCACGAGGTCTTCCTCAATGTTTTAAAGGATGAGAATCATAGAGAGTTGTGAACTTCTGAATTAATTTTGGTAAAGGAGGAATTAATATTGCTTGAGAGAGTTTTCACAATGAGATTCTAGGAAGGAGATGAAGAAGATCAAGTGGTTGTCCTCTCTCTATGAAGTTCATGTATATGAGGGAGTTGAGGGGTAGAAGGAGTTATCCTATAACCTAATAAAATTATATGAATCATATTCATATTAATTTTAACCTATAATTCTTATATGAATCATATTAATATAATTAATATTTGAATCATATTCAAATATTTAATTCTCTCATTAAAATTTATATTATAATGTATCATATACATTATATTAATTATATTTCATATAATTTATTCTTTTTAATTAATTTGAATGATTCAAATTAAACAAAAAACAATTTGATTCTCATAAATTCTTATTGAGCTAACAAGGGGATCTTATGCACCTATAGATTGAAGCTCCAATGATACTTGATTAATTAATTAACCTATTTAATTAAATTAATCAATCTTTATTAATTGTCAGTCACTCCACTAAAAATCGATAGTTATACTCATCGTACTTTAGATATATTTTTGTGTCCTTTGGATATAACCAATCAACGGTGCATTCACCATTCACAAATTGCTCGTAAGTACAATTGGGCCAAAATTACCGCGTCCCTATAGTTACACCTAACTCCTAAAGTACCACTGATCCCTTTAATGAACAATTAGCTATAGTCCAACTATAATCGACCCTGTTGGGATTAGTGTCCTAATTCTCCCGGAGTCTTGTAGTTTGTAAACTGTACACATTGCTATGAATAAAATAAGAGTTACTTTATTTGGCATTTACTCATATCAAATAAACAAAGCTCCATGGTTATTGTATGTAAACTTAAGCATGTATATGGGGATACACAAGTAGATCATGCCTAAAGTAATAACCTAAAAAGGTCTATAGTATAAGGATTAAGGAGGGATACCTGATCCTGATGACACTACGGATCAGGTATCCCTAGTGCTAAAGCAAAAGTCGATTGATAACACATTTCATAACCTCGTAATAACTGTAATTGATCCCTAGAGTTAGCTTTTACGATGAAACCTCCTTGATTCATAAGTCCTAACTTGAATTGCTCGTACTCCCTAGAGCTAGTTAACTCATTGCCCATGCAAGAGAAAATATACTATCCTGTAATGCTCCAAACCCACATTTAGCAACTTCTTGTCATCAACTCAACTTTATTACCAAGTCTAGCCCTTATGCCAATGGTTATATTGGAAGATCCAACTTACTTACTTTTGTGCGTATACCACTTTTGTCTACCTCAAGCTAGATTATTTTCCTTTTTCAATCAACTTGATGGTCTTTCTAGTTCATGTTTCCAACTAACACACAAACTCAGAATCCCTTAAATCTTACTAATGCCCTTAATGATTTACCTCTTAACTAATGAATCCTCAACATACCATGTCAATAGTTCTCGATCATCTACTACTACTAGTAACTCCATTTTAGCTTATCCCTTCTCGACCTTCTATTTCGGCAATAGATTCTTGTGTTAAAACAAAGTTCCATACCAATCACCTACATAAGCTATCTTTCCATCTAACACATATTGTCTTAAAGTTCCACATGATAATGAGGTATTCTTCTTTTACACTAGAACAAATACCTTGAAACCTCTCGTATCAAGCCTTCAAACCATACTTAACTAGTAGTTTCGAACACATTAAATTTCTTTCTCTTTCCAAAAGAGTAAACTTCCTTGGATACTTTTTCTCTCAATCACACTTATCTCTGATAAAGCCACTAAATTCAAGACACCTCTCCCCCCCTTTTGTTTTTTTTCCACTTTCCAAGTGGAATATAGTCTCTTTACTAAATTATATTTTACTTAACTCCTCCATAAGTCTTTATCTTTCTCACTAAGAATTTCCATCTTGTAGAATTCCCCCTTGCCAATTTGCATACTTTTAAACTCCAAAAGATTTTTGTTTCTTCAAATTTGCGTAACTTGGATCTTCTCATCACAATAAGGTGTAGGGTTTAGTCTAGGTATACTAAAATAATCATTCAACCTAAACAAATAACACCTTGCTTTAACCCCTTTAAGTCCAAGGTCATATCCAACTATTTTAGCTTCCTTTAATGACATCTACTTCGCCAGGTATTCCAAAAGAATCCTTCATATCATTACACATACTTTACCTAGTCCATCAAGTCGTAGTATTACCCAAATGATTATGACTTATGAATCCTTTCTAAAATTCTTCTCGAAATGTTGGGTTTTTAATACCTCAAAATCTTCAATGAATTTATAGACTCTTTTTTCTTTTCCTCCTTATTCATAAAATAACTTTTAGCCTTATACTTGAGTACTAGTCCTTGATCAATTCTCGTCTCGATAATTTTATTCATTGGCTTAAACATTTAAATACCTTCATTCCTAAATTGTCATAACTCTACATAGTTTCATCAATCTTTAGCATCTCTGAACTGAGGCATATATTTGTTCATTCCTAACATAATTTCCATGAGATAAACTAGTACCAAGTGACCTCATAATTTACTTACTTTACTTTTCTCCTTTTGTAGTGTCGTATCTGATAATCCTCTTATAATAACTTCTAACGAGTCACTGACTTAGCATTAGAACATAACTGGTGCATTTAAGTTAAACAAATATATTAATGCACAACTATCATAAAACTTGTAATTGATAAGACGTACCTGGCGATGACGAGGAATCCGTTCATAGGCCACAGGGACAATCTAGACTTACATAGTAAGTCAGTCTACAGAACCCAAAACATGGGCTCTGATACCAACTATAACGACCTGATCCCCTAGGACTTAAGTTAGGCCGTTACTAAAATACATGCATGTATGGAACTTAAAACGACACTCTTTTATGATGAAATAAATGCTAAATAGATAAGGGGAGTTCAAAAGTCCTTTATTAAATGCAAATATTAAAAACAATAATGGGGTACCCATAAATCATAAAGGTTAATAAATAAGTATGAAAAACAATTCTTAATAATAAGTTTCAAACATAAAAACTAAAATTTAGCAAAAACATGAAGGAAATCTAAGTCTTATGAACGGAAGCATAAAAAATGGTCCCAGTGGCTCGATCACGGATCCGCTTGTCATTCGCCAGTGTGTCCCTACTCTTACCTGAAACAACAATATGAGAAAGAATGAGTATAAAATACTTAGTAAGTAACCCCGCTACTGGGGTCAGGCTAGACATCTATTTCCTTTAGATACCTACCTCTGGTAAAACATATAAACTGCTCTAGTCCTCTTAGGACACATATACACATGAAAAAACAGGAGACTGAGTTGTATCCTACTATAGTTAAGTATGTCCACTACCTCTGGTGAATCCCGAAGGAAACACAATCTGGTGAATCCCGATGGAGACAAAAACTGGTGAATCCCGAAGGAGACACAAACTGGTGAATCCCGAAGGAGACACAAACTAGTGAATCTCGAAGGAAACACAAACTGATGAAACACAACATACACATATATCTCAATATCATTAGATCAAATACAACCATATGGAATCACATACCATCTCATGCTAGCATTCAAGTGTCTATGTGCACAAATAAATCTTTCAGACCCTCAAGCAAGAACATACATCGGTTATACTAAACTATCAGTTCATCATGCTGTCTTTCTACCATAACATTCATCCATCATGCTAGCATACATCCAGTGCCTGGCTCGTTGGCATATCCAGTAGTAAGATTACTTATCTCAAATTTGGTCCCAAATTAATCCAAGTAATTAACCTTCTTACAACTCTTGGAAGACTTTGAATCCACCCTATAACATAAATTACAAATATTAATTTAGCACCCCTAGTCCAAAAATAATAAATCCAAAGTTTTAAACTCATCTTTGGGGTCTAAATCTAATTAACCGAATTAAATCAAATGTCCCCAAATTTAACTTACTGAAGTCGCGGCTTGGTTCGAGGTCAGTTCTGAAGTTCTATTTATTTGTCCAAACTGAACCTAAATTAAAACCAAAGTATAATAACTAAATTTTCAATGATTACCCTTAATAAAAAAGGGAACCAAATCAACTACTCACCCAAACTTACCAAAATTGACGGAACTCATAATCTTATCGGTAGCACCCAAAAGACTTTAAAATCCCTCCAAACTTTATATCTAAAATTCAAAATCACAATTAATCCAGTAATTAGGCCCATAATTTGTTGGTTATTCAAAACTTAAATAACAAATCCTCAAATTCCCAACAAAACTCATATATTTTATTTTATTTTATTTCATTATATCTTATTTTACCTTATTTTATTCTCTTCCTTCCACTTTTAAATCCCTTGCTCCTTTAAAATTTTCAACTAAAAAAAAAAAAGAATTTAACCAATCCCCTCCCAAAATAAAATTAATTCCTGACATCAGTTTCAAATTAAATTTGTGTGACATAAAAAGTTCAATTTCCACAATTTCCCTCTGATTAAACAATTAAAACGAATCACCTCTTTCTTTACGATCAAATCACAATAATTACACTTAAATTTCCAAAATTCCAAAAATTCCCTTTAATACTAGAAAATACTGAAATTACATTAATAACAAAATTTGAGGTGTTACAGTCATTGCAAAACTAGATGTCACATGGGATTCATGTTAGTTTTGCTAAACCGTATTGGATATTGTATGTTTTTCAATGAGTATTTGCTTAAAACCTAACGTAGGTCAATGTGTTTTTGTTTTCAACAACATATTTGATTTTCCGTTAAATACCTCTAATTTGATCGATTTCATACAGTGGAAAGAGTCTTGTAAAATGTATTTCGTGGTAAACAATCTCGAGTTTGTCATGGTTGAGGAATGTCCTCAAATCCCGACCCTTGATGCACCGCGAAGTGTTTTTAATGCATATGAAGTGTGGATGAAGGCTAATTTATTGGCCCGACTTCACATTTTGGCTAGAATACCTGATACTTTAGCTAAAAGGGTTGAGAACATGGTCATTGCACGTGAGATCATGGACGTTGCAAGAATTGTTTGAATGTCAGTTCTTACCTTTCGAGCACAGAGGGATAGATGACAAATATACCAGTAATGTCAGTTCCAAAGTTAATCTCTAGGAAGAGAAAGCAAGTGTTGCTGACTCTATTGAAGTTCATCAACGAGAAGTGTTCTCTGACATGGAACTTGGAGAATATTTAGGTTCTGATACAAATCCCACTACTCTCCAAAAGAGGAGGAAGTTTAAAGACAGTAAATATGATTTATTAGTCTTGGAGACGTGTTTGGTAGAGAATGATGATTCTGCGTATATCCTTGATTCGGGTGCTATAATCACATCAGTTCCTCTTATCAAGGATTTAGTTCCAGGAAAACGTTGTCACAGAGAGATTTGACTCTTCGAGTCGGTACTGGTGAGGTTGTTTCAGTTGTTGCTGTAGGCAGGATGAAGTTATTTTTGAACAAGAAACATTATCTATTACTGCATAATGTTTTTGTAGTTCCTCATATCAAGAGGAACTTAATCTCGATTTCTTGTCTCATTGAATAAGATTATACCATCTTCTTTTCTGAGAGTAAAGTGTTTATTTTCAAGAATGGCATGGAGATTGGTTTTGGTTCAATGGAAAATAACTTGTATGTACTAAGGCCGTTAGTCATAAAAGCCTTGTTTAATACTGAAATGTTCAGTACGACGACAACAACTAAAAGACCAAAGGTTTTTCCTAAAGAAAACGACCATCTTTGGCATCTAAGATTAGGTCACATCAACCTCAATAGGATTGAGTAGTTGGTGAAATGTGGACTTGTAAAGAGTTTAGAAGAAAACTCCTTGTCGGTGTGTGAATCATGCCTCAAAGGCAAGATGACCAAACAACCTTTTACTAGAAAAGGTTACAAAGCCAAGGAAGCCTTGGAGCTTGTACATTCTAACCTCTATAGTCTGATGAATATTAGGGCTCGCGGTGGATATGAATATTTCATCTCTTTCATAGATGATTATTCAAGGTACGTGTATCTCTACCTAATGCAACGCAAGTCTGAAGCCCTTAATAAGTTCAAAGAGTATAAGGCTGAGTTGAAAACTTATCAAGAGAATAAAAACACTATGATTTGATCATGGTGGAGAGTATATGGACCTCCAATTCCAAAATTATATGATAAATCATGAAATTACGTCCCAACTCTCAGCCATAGGTACACCTCAGCAGAATGGTGTATCAGAAAGGAGAAACAAAACTTTATTGGACATGGTTCGATCTATGATGAGTTATGCTCATCTTCAAGACTTGTTTTGGGTTTTTGCAGTGGAGACTGCATGTTATATTATGAACAACGTTCCCTCGAAAAGTGTTTCTGAAACATCTTTTGAGATGTGGAGAGGTCGTAAAGTAGTTTACGCTACTTTAGGATTTAGGGGTGTCCGTCCCACGTTCTTGTGGCTAATCCGAAGAAGTTGGAACTACGTTTAAAAGTTTGCCTCTTTGTAGGCTACCCCAAGGAAACGAGGGGTGGATAGTTCTATGATCCGAGTGAGAATAAAGTGTTTGTTTCTACAAATGTTATCTTCTTACAAAAAGACCACATTAGGGATCATAAACCATGAAGTAAGCTTGTTTTACGTGAGATTTCTATTGAGACTGAGACTATTGAGGGTTCAAGAGTTGTTGAACAGACTGACAGATCAACAATAGTTGTTGAGATCGGTTCATCTAGTTAACCATCTCAAGAGTTGAGACTGCCTCAACGTATTGGGAGGGTTATGAACCCACCGAAACACTACATGGTTTTGACTGAAGCCCAGAATGTCATTTCTAATGATGGGGTCAAGGATCAATTGTCTTTTAAGCAAGCGATGGAGGATGTTGACAAAGTTGAGTGGATTAAAGCCACGAACCAGGAAATGGAGTCTAAGTACTTCAATAAAGTTAGGGAACTTGTAGATCAGCATGATGGGGTAAAACCTATAGGGTGTAAGTGGATCTACAAGCGAAAACGAGGTGTAGATCAAAAGGCGCAAACCTTTAAGGCTAGACTCGTGGCAAAGGATTATACCTAGGTTGAGGGAGTGGACTATGAGAAAACTTTCTCACCTGTTGTTATGCTCAAGTCTATCAGGATAATCCTGTCTATAGCCACATTTTATGATTATGAGATATGGCAAATGGACGTCAAGACTTCCTTTCTTAGTGGTAATCTTGAAGAGACCATCTACATGGCTCAACCAGAGGGGTTTGTAGTTCCAGATCTAGAAAAAAGAGTTTGCAAGCTTAATAGAGTCCATTTAGGGGTTGAAACAAGCATTTAGATCGTGGAACATTAGATTTGACAATGCAGTCAAATCGTTTGGCTTTGATCAGAACGTTGATGAGTCTTGTGTTTACACGAAGATCATCAACAACTCAGTAGCTTTCCTAGTACTGTATGTGGATGATATTCTACTCATTGGGAATGATTTAGGGTTTTTTACTGACAAATAAATGGCTAGTTGCTTAGTTCCAAATGAAAGATTTAGGTGAGGCACAATATGTTCTAGGGATCCAGATCATTTGAGCTCGTAAGAACAAGAGGTTAGCCTTGTCTCAAGCATCGTACATAGATCAAATATTAATCAGGTACAGGATGCAGGATTCCAAGAGGGTTTTATTACCCTTCAGGTATGGAATTGTCTTGTCTAAGGATCAATGTCCTAAGACACCTCAAGATGTTGAGGTGATGAGACGGATTCCCTATGCTTCAGCTATTGGAAGCTTAATGTATGAAATGTTATGTATCAGACCCGACATTTGTTATGCAGTAGGGATTGTCAGTCATTATCAATCCAATCTAGGATTAGATCACTGAACAACGGTAAAAATGATCCTCAAGTATCTTCGGAGAACGAGGGACTACATACTCATGTATGGAGATAAGGATCTGATCCTTACATGATACACAAACTCTGACTTTCAGACTGATAGAGATTCTCAGAAATCGACATCATGGTCAATGTTCACT
Organism: Benincasa hispida; assembly: GCF_009727055.1. NCBI lineage: Eukaryota > Viridiplantae > Streptophyta > Magnoliopsida > Cucurbitales > Cucurbitaceae > Benincasa > Benincasa hispida. The sequence continues at coordinate 65,256,113 of NC_052356.1, read as the reverse complement.
CTGAATGAGAGGTTGTAATGTGGCGAAGCATCAAGCAAGGATGCATCTAGACTCCACTATGGAAGCCGAAGATGTACCTTCTTGTGAAGCAGCTAAGGAGGTTGTTTGCCTGAGGAAATTCCTTACAGATTTGGAAGTTATTCCACATATGGATTTGCCAATCACTCTTGATTGTGAAAATAGCAGGGCTATGGAAAATTCAAAGGAACCTCAGAGTTATTGTAGAGGCAAGCATATAGAACGAAAATATCACTTGAGCAGGGAGATTGTGCATCGCGGTGATGTGATAGTCACGAAGATCGCGTCGGAGCACAATGTTGTTGATCCGTTTACAAAGGCTCTCACGACTAAAGTGTTCGAGGGTCATCTAGAGAGTCTGAGTCTACGGGACATGCGGCATCTTGTCTAGAGCAAGTGGGAGGTGATATTGGGGAATAGAGTATGCCCTAGTTTATTGTATATTGTACTTGTAATTTTTCATGTATTGTACATTAGTCTCCCAAGGCAATGTTGGATTGTATCAACAAGCAACAGAAGCGACAAGGATCATTAAGCACTCTAATTCATTAATTTTGGTAGAATATAAAGCACGCTATTGAAGAAATAAATGGGTTTCAAGTCATACCTTTGTAGAACTCTTGAAATCTCGATTTCCAACTGCAAATCTCTCCAAATCTTGTTGTAGACCACCAAAAGATCTTCCCCACTATTCTCTTAGTGCTCTAGATTGAGTTGTGGGAATCAAAATAAGCTTGAATCAAGGGAACTTAGAGGATAACTCACAGCAACAACCCACTTGAAGAACTCCTTCTTCAACCTTAATTTTCCGCAAAATTCTATTGATTGCATTGCCTCAAATTCACTCCAATCTTCTCAATATATTGTCGACCATCATGTAAGGAAGATAGCTGCATGAGTTGCAGCTCATGCTTGGAGTAATTGAAGCCTAAAGATGGTGGGTTATGGGTGAGCTACTTGAAGATGGCAATGGAAAATATCATTTTTCATTTTATGTATTTTTCAATTTTCAAATTCCAAATTTGATTTTAGAAAAACAATTTGATTTCAAAAATTAAAATTATTAATTTTATAAATTAATTTTTCTAATAAAATTAATAAATAATTATTTAAATAATTTAAATAATTCTAATTAATTTCATATCAAATATTAAATTAGTTGTACACAAATCCACCTTCATATATTTAAATCATATTTAAATATTAATTCTCCAATTTCGTTTAATTCTCAAAATTAAACGTGTAATTATATCTTATATAATTACTTATTTCTTTAATTTTAATTTGAACGTTTCAAATTAACTTATCACGCTACTCCAGAGCTAATCCGTTTACGAGCTACTAGGGGGACCTCGCGAACCTACAAATCATGGGCTCCAACGATTCAAGATCAATCGAATAAACTCATTAAATCGAATTAACCCTCATTCGTTAACTAATGGTCACTTCACTAAAGCTCATAGTTGAACTTCACTCACTATAGATATATTATGTCCACTCGATATAACCATGATTAATAAGTTAACCCTTCATAGGTTGTTCGTAATAATGGTTGGGTCAAATCTCTATTTTACCCCCGAGATTACCTCTTGTTCCTTAAGTCTCACTGATCCTCTAATGAACAATTGATTTTTTATCAAATCAACAAACCAAGTCCCTCTCGGGCCAATGAGAGAGTGGGGCCTTTTGTTCAAAACCCAGAATCAGTACTTAAGGGAACAAACTCTCTATATTCCTAACAGTGGGTAGGAGTGAATTTTGTCTTGCACCCTATGCCCCCAGCTATCTACCCGGTCTTACCCCTGAAATGGGAGGTTATTGAGGCGACACTGTTGAGCCAACCATCACCTATGCAAATCTAAAGATAATCCTAAATAAACAGAAGTTCATAGTTAGCCTAGGATTAAGGTCAAGTTACATAGGTCGTCGCTTTGATATAGTCAGTCTTAATAAGTAAACAGTGTTATAAAGTAAGAGTGACTGATTTCGTGGTCCAATCTTGTACAAACCCTTTTGCACAGAGACGCCCCCACTCCTTATGTCATAACATGTACGAATTAGGATCACTTCGTTTGTAGCACTTTACAACTCTTTGTAACAACTACAGAGCAGGCCACATCCAATAGTGTTACCAGAATAAGACACCCAACCTTATTCATATACGATAGATCATTTTTACTATTTACTTGAACCTGATCCACTTTTATGTCTCTACATAAAGTTCAAGTACTTATGTAACAGTCAAGAGACTTTTAGGTTTATTGGATTTCTAATAAGCAAAACATCTATTTCAATAACAACTTATTGAATTTTTAGAATAAGTTCTATTGTTTACAAACCATGAGTTTTAGAACATAAAACCCAATAGGCATTAGGACAAGTGGGAGATTGTTGGGATTGGTGTCCTAATTCTCCGGGAGTCTCGTAGTTTGTAAACTATACACATTGTTATGAATAAAATAAAAGTTATTTTATTTGGCATTTACTCATATCTAATAAACAAAGCTCCATGGTTATTGTATGTAAGTTTAAGCATGTATATGAGATATACAAGTGGATCATGCCTGAAGTGATAACCTAAAAAGGTCGTTAGTATAAGTATTAAAGAGGGATACCTGATCCTGGTGACACTACGGATATGGCCCATTTTGTAGAGGTTTGTAAGTGTTGTGAACTACTATAGATGGTAGATCCTGACCATTCATGTGGAGACATGCGAGCGGGGGTATCCTATACAAAGAGTTTGTATAAGACCGGACCACGAGATGACTAGTCTCTTTACATAACGCCGTTGATACTTGAGATTTACATCTCACCTAAACGACCATAGGTGACATGACCTTAATCCTGAGTGTTTTGAGAACTACTGCCTTTGAGGGCGATCCTTTGATTAATAAGGGTGAGAGTGGCCAGATTGCCAACTCAACATGCCTACCTTTTTGGGGATTTGTCTGATTTGGGAGATGGGAACTCAGTTACAGAAGATGGAATTCACTCATTCTTCGAAGTAGGGGTAAGTAGAGGGCTGATTCTAGGTCTTGAACATAGTGGCCATAATTTCTCTTTGGAAGAGAGGACTCAGTCATAGTAGGACTATGACTTATGTTCATTAGAGGGATCAGTGGTACTTAAGAAGTTAGATGTAACTACAAGGGCATAACGGTTAATTGGCCCAACTATACTAACGACTGATCTGTGAAGGGTTATCGCACTGTTGATTGGTTGATATGGACACAAAATATATCTGTAGTAAGGAGAGTGCAGCTATCGGTCTTTAGTTGAGTGCCCGGCAGTTAACGGATGGTGGATCCCGTGACTAAAGAGTTTAGTCAGTTATTCACGTACTGTTGGAACTTCAAGCTATAAGTCCGTAAGGTCCCTTTGGTAGCTCAATGGATTGAAGTTGAGAAACAGTTCTTAGGTTGATTTGAAATATTTAAATTGACAAGAGGAAATTTGATTATATATGATATGATCGGTGTGATGTATGAGATACATCAAGTGGAGAATTAATGTAAATGTGATTTACATTAAGTACCATAAAATAGAAAAATAGCTATAATTTATATGTTTCATAAGATGAAATATTAAAACTATAGGTTATAAATATAATATGGTAAGTTGGTTATCATATATATTTATAATAATATTAATTATTAGATAATTATCTCTTTTTCTCTAATAACCAATTGAGTGGGAGGTTATTGGTGATTTTATGGTAACCGTGAGATAAAAGGAAAAATGTTTTCCTAATTTTAGGAGAGTTCCTATTCTCAGAAAGGAACTCATGACAAATCTATTAAGTGAAATTGTTTCACTAAACGATAGCTGAAAGAGAGACTAAACGATCGTAGAGTGTTACTATATGATAGTTCACTCAGCTGGTCGTAGCTAAATGAATGGAGGGCATTTGCTATACGATAGACTGCCTTCTTCTACACGATTGAGCATTTGTCTATACGATAGACACTTCTCATCTCCCACTTGCTTAATTATCTACACGATTTTCATTCCTCCGATCTCTTCCTCTAACCAAGTCCACACAAAGACCACAATTCTGGGTTCTCACACCGAGAATACCAAGGTAGCCATTCTAGTGGTGTTCTCACTCAACTCGACTGAGGTCGAGGTTTTAGAGGTCATTTGTTGTGTGTTCACGGTGTTCTTGTGGTGGTTGCTATTCATCGTGTTGTGTTGCGGTTGTTGTGTTTAAGCGTTCGTGTGTTGCTGTCTTGGAGACTGAACAAGCGTTCATGATCCAAGGAGTTTTGAAGAATGAGTCTTCAAAGGTATGATACTTTATCCCTTGATCTCATCTTAAGCATGCTGTAACTTCGTATTATGCATGACCTGTAAGTTTCTGTTTCTTGTACTGTAATTGTGTATGTTCAATATCAAATGGAATTTGAAACGATCATTCCGCTGCTCATGGAAATCCTCATGTTTTATTTCCTTCAAACCTCTCTTAGGGCAGGTGAGGGTGTAGCACCACATTGTTCAAGCCCCAAAACCAGCCCTTAAAGGAACAATTTCTCTACTCACTTAATAGTAAGGAAGGAACGAATTCCTTCTTGTGTAACTGTGTTCCCAACTCCCCAATCAGAGGAATCCTCAAAATGGTAGTCTTATTGAGTCGGCGAATCTGGCCACTCTCACCCATACAAATCAAAGGATCGCCTTCATAGGTAGAAGTTCACAACTCACTCAGGATTCAGGTTAAGTCACCTATGGTCAGCCTGGTGGAATGTAAGTCTTTTCTAGCAACGGTGTTATAATGAGAGACTATTCATGTCGTGGTCCAGTCTTATACAAACACTTTGTATACGATACCCCGCTCACATATCTCCACGTGAATGATCCAGATTAAATCATTTTTAGCACTTTACAACAATTGTAACAACTACAAAGCGAATCGTATCTGTGGTGTAACCAAGATAAGGTACCAAGCCTTATCTATCTACTACAGACCATTCAAGTTATCACTTAAACATGATCCACCTATATGTCTTCACATACATGTTTAAGTTTCAACAAATAACCTTTGATCTTAGTTTATTGATTTTTGGGTTAATTGATAACGGGAAGAAATGCACGTTATCATAGTGCTAAGTTCTTAAGCAATGTTGGATTGTGTTGATAAAACATGTTAAATTGCGTCCATCAAGCATCAATTTCATAATATAGCAGTCGCATGCGTTCATCGCATAGAAACAGTTGATTTTAGTTTTTTTTTATGCAGAATATGCGTTGACGCAATGCAAGAATTGCGATCATAGGAAATCATTGGTCGAGCGCAACTTCCCCACAAGGCTTTGCGATGATTGTGTTCGCAAAAATTTTCCCGAGAAGGATTGCCGTAACTTGGTCAGTGTAACATGGTGAGCGCATCTGAGTGAAAGGCTAATTAATCGCGATGGGACAGAAAGCTGATAATAGTCGAATCCGAATTAAGTTGACAGCCGATAACGATCACAAGTACATTCATCTTTTCGGTGACAAATATTCGACACATCAGTTAGGAATTAAAGTCGTCCCATCTGTATAATCATGATAGAGAAGCCGCCGTTCACCTTGGATGTTCTATAAATACCAAGGGCGATGTTCAGAAAAGGGGTTCAGTAGTTAGAGATTTCATACTTCAGTTCACACGTCTTTATTCATAGTTTTCTTTCGATTTAAGGCGAACACGAGAGAGGAGGTTGTGCCGATAGTTCATTCCGGTAAGCTTGGGAGAGCACCATAAGCTTAAAGGATAGAGAGAGAGCCAAGGCCTGCAAAAGCGGGAACATCTTTAGAATCGAATAGAGATTATAGTGTAAAAGCCTCGGTCAGCAAGGAATTGCTACCAGACTCTCTACCTTTAACTTCCATTGTTATTTTTTACTCCACTCATTTATTGAAATGGAATCTACTTCTCTATATCTGTTCACTCTCTGTTATTTACGCATGAGTAGCTAAATTAGTTGAATGGGTTGAGAAGCATTTAGCTAGCACAACTAGGGAATCTTCACTCTATGCGATTATCTTGTATTATGAGTGCTTCATTCGTCCATTAGAGATACTCGAGAGGGTAGTCTAAGGACAGGATCTAGGCTTGAGAAGGTCAAGTTAGAATCTAGGCTTGGGAGAGTCAGATTAGAATGTGTAATCAAGAGATAGAAGCTTAGGAATAAGCACTATTTGTTATCAACGCATCGCATGCATCCTAGAGATAGGATATGATTGTATGCGGTCACCTTGCTTTTATGCATTTTGCATCATCGCATAGGACAAGAGTAGAGACTTAGGGATAAGCTCTATGGACACTTTTTCATTCAACACATACGTCCTAGACTTAGGAGCATCGCATTTGCATTGGAAATGACTTGCTATACATGGTGGTAGCATGATCGCATAGTCTGACGCATTCCCAAGTAACGCTAGCTAAAGATCTTCTCAACTCGTTCATCGCATACTCAGTGCATCTATCACACAATGACTTTCCTCAAACCCGCTGCATTTGTTTACTTTTTCATTAACACAATAAAAAACAAACCAACAATTTATTTATTTGGCCAACGCAAAGTTTTCATAAAAATGACCAATGTAACCTGTTTTCACAAGTCCCTGTGTTCGACCCTGGACTTACCAGGAAACTTAATGGAATTTACCTTTGGATTCCGCTGAGGAAACTTGAGTGCACAACATAATTTCATCAACGCATATCATCCACATTTCCATTCAATAAAATCAAGCATCATTAATGCAACTAAATGTTGAATAAAATACCTCTTATTTAAATAAATAAAATGTTTGTATAAATATAATTACAAACCACAAGACTACAAGATTTAGGGCATCAACCCCAACACACTTACCTGAAATCATAACAAAGGAAAAGGATGAGTATAAAACCCAGTAAGTAACTCCACTACTGGGTCAAACTATGCATTTATGTCCTAAAAATGGAAACATGTAGGTGGGACACACACACAAAATTTTTAACCACTCTTAGGTGGTCATCTAGTGAACGGTTTAATCCGTTCTTACATGAAGCTATAATATGGTGTGAACCCATCGGTCCACAGAGCTGTAATATAGTGGTGGACTCGTAGGTCTACGAAGCTGTAATATAGTTGTAAACCTGTCGATCCACAGAGCAGTGATATAGTTGTGAACCCGTTGGTTTACGGAGCTGTAATTTAGTAGTGAATCCATCGGTTCACAGAACTGTAATATAATTGTTGGGAATGTCCTAAAACTCGTAGTTCGTAAATATTGTTAACATATTTTATTTATCAATAAAAGTATTATTGAGTATTTTATTCAATAAATTGTTATTGATATTGCATTTTGTTATAAAAATCCAATAACGAATCCATGGCTATAATATGTATACTTAAACTTTATCTGGCAACATAAAAGTGGATTAAGTTTTTGTATATAGCCAAAATGGTCTATAAGTATATGGATGAGATTGGATACCTCATCCTGGTGACACTATTGGATGCGGCCTATTTTGTATACTGAGAAAAATGATGTGATCCCAAAATCATTCATGTGGAGACATGTGAGTGGGGGCATCCTATGCAATGAGTTTACATAAGACCGAACCTTGAAATAGTCACTTTTCTGTATAACAACCGTTTACTATTAAAACTGACTATTTTTTAAAAAAAATCAATGATCTAGGGTAACTCGATCTTAATCCTGAGCTAACTATGAACTCCTGTTTATTCAGAGTTATCCTTTGATCTGCATAGGTGAGAGTAGTCCAATAGCACTGTTCAATAAGTCTCCCATTTCGCGGATATGACTGAATAGATAGCTGAGGACATAGTTTTGCAAGATGAAATTCACTTCTACCCGACTTAAGGTTAGCAGATAGGTTGTTCTTTTAAGTGCTGATTTCTCGTCTTGAACAACGAGGCTCAGACTTCTCATGATCGAGAGGGTCATAGTTTATTAGTTGGACTGTAAACCAAATTGTTCAATAATGGATCAGTGGGAGCTTAAGAAGCAAGATGTATTTATAGGGGTAAAACGGTAAATTTGACCTAGCTGTAAATGTTAATGACCTATGAAGAATTGACCTAGCAGTGTCCTAAGACTCCTCAAGAGGTTGAGGTAATGAGACGAATTCCCTATGCATCGACTATTGGTAGCCTTATGTATTCAATGTTATTTACTAGACCTGAAATTTTCTATGATGTAGGGATTGTCAGTAGATATCAATCCAATATAGGGTTAGATCACTAGAAAATGGTCAAAACAATCCTTAATTACCTTCGGAGAACGAGGGACTATATGCTTGTGTATGGGGATAAAGATTTGATCCTGACAGGATACATGGACTCTGACTTTCAGACTGATTAGGATTCTTGAAAATCCACATTAGGGTCAGTGTTTACTCTTAATGGAGTAGCTATATGATAACTGGTAGAAATGCCAGTTATTATAAGCCTTTTATTTAGAATTATGAGGGTTAACAAGTAGAAAATGCGATGATAATACTTATAATTTGTGAAAAATTGAGTTTTGTGTCAATCAGCACCTAAATCCTCACTAACCCCAATATTATGCGTTATTCCGTGCCAAAGTGTCTATTTTTTGTAGCTACCACAGGAATGAAACACATGCACTAGAAATAAGCAAGCACAAAATCAAACGCATGCACTGAAAGCCGAGCTATCGCATAAACGAACGCATGCAGTGATCGTATGCGTCCATCACATGGAAGTTGCAGTGATTGAATGCGTCCATTGCATGGAAGTTGTGGTGATCGAATGCGTCCATCGCATGGAAGTTGCGGTCGTCAAGCGAATGCGGTAATCACTTGGAGATTGCGGCCATAGAGTGATAATCTTAAATAGAAGGGTGATCGCAAGATGGGTAGAATGCATTGATACTTCAGTTGAATCAAGCTCAGACGCATACTTTGGGAGTATCAACAAGATAAGATAATGTGACATTTCCTATACCGCAAAAAAGTGATAGCTGTCGACATTTAAACTCTATAAATAGCCCCTTGGACCTTCATTTTAAAGCATCCGAACTTCTGCCTTAAGGTAGAGGTTTGCGATCACAGATGAGAGCATGAGCGAGATTTTTAGTGAAAATTCTTCATCTCCACAAACAAGACCGAGTGATGATTGGAGCTTTCGCCAGAGATATAGCTCGAGAGAGACATCTCCACTATCCCTCCATGGCACCACTAGCAGCCTTGACGCAGAGTCTTTCATTTCTCCTCTGATCTTTGTATTGTATTACATTTTAGCTTAAGATATTAAGACATTTTGTAATCAATGCACATATTGATTCCTTCAATACCATCTTCTTCATTTTCTTTATCTTTATCATCATTTACCTCCATCGTTTATTCATCAAAGGCAATCGCATACTCCATCGTGTAGCCTAGAGCTAGGATGCATGTAACAACCCATCGAGAGGTATGCGTTGTGCAAGTATAGTGAGTTAATCCTCTTTTCTTGGTGAAAGGCTGTAGCAACGCTTGTCGATGGGTTATTGCAATGCTTGTCTATACGTTAATTAGCCGCATCTACCTGTCTTAGAAGGTAAGAAATGGAATGCACTAAAGCAAAGTATGCATTGTTCCTAGAGATAGGCACGGTCTTATGCTCGACGCACCCATGTACTATAGAGATATAGTCATGCGACTGACCACCGAGAGGTGTGCGATGCGTTAGTGTGATGAGCTGGGATTACTCGAGCGATTTAAGATAATAAACATTACTATGCGTTAATAGTTGTTGTGTATCTACCAATTCTCATCGCAAGTCTTACATTGCTCAATCTCTTTAGTTAGGAGTAGGAGTAGTGTGTAATCCATTAAACTTCTTCTTTTTACTTTTATTCATTGCCTCAAATGCATTGCTTCACACGCATTATTGAGTGAAAAGTCCCTGTGTTCGACCTCGGATTACCCGAGATACTTGCATTCTTATTATACTTGGCGAGAAAGCAAGAAAACTTGTGATAGGAATGTATGGTCATTGCATACTAGATTAAAGCATACTATTCATTCCAACGCATGACCTCCGACGCATGGGCATGAATGCATAGCTTAAGCCATGTACCACACATGATTGCGTGCACCCCCATTTTGCCTCCAATAAGTTTTTGGAACCATTGCCGGGGACTTGGCAGCTAATGGTTTGTTAAGTTTTGTGTTTTCGCAAGCACCCTTTTAGTCTTGGCCGTATTGTAGCTTGTGCGACGAAGCTACAAACAATATTTTAAGTATAGGTGCTGCGTCGAAAGTCATTGTTGACCCCGAGATAGAAAGGTTATCTGTCGCATGAGCTGGAAGCAGTCTTAGGCGTATGTCAACCATCATGCGTCTAACAATTGCTAGAAGCTTCAATGGTCAGGACAACGAGTCTTGACCTAAGCAGTTGAGAGCACTCTCCTACATGGAAGACTCCTTGTGGTGGCTTCACTCCAATTTCTCCAGGGACTTCTTCTACTCTATCTTTACCTTGTTTTCTTAGTTTAGTTTATTTTTATTGTCATTTTGGATATGCGGCTGCTTCCTTGTGGTGCGTTTGCTTCTTGTAGGTGCGATAATAACTCTCTGTGCGCAGTTACAACGGAAGAATCCTCTCCGTCCTTCAACGCATAGCTTCGATCACATGAATTCCAACGCATTGTCGCATGCGTTATTCTACTTAAGGTTCTTTTCTTGTTGTCTTTTATGCATTATCCTTTTGAAATTCTCCTTGTCCGATTACGGTCCTTTGTGATGCATCTATGATGGTAAAAATAATTCACTGCATCCGCTAACTAAGCATCGCAAGGCTTTCCTTACTTTTAATAGCTTCTTCAAATTTTGAAAGTCTGAGTTTTATTATGTGCAAACCCTTGTTCAAACATTTTTTACCGTATTCCTGTTGAGTTTGTTTTTAGCTTGCGTTGAGAACGCTGCCAACCTCTAAGTTTGGGGGTGGCAGTGGTCTCGGAGAATTGCGTTCATTACATTGCGATCATTCATATTTAAAAAAAAATTGAAAATAACAACTCTACTATCAACGCAATGAGGAAACCCATGTTGATAAGAGTTAAATTGTGAAAGACATTAACCCGTAATTGGATGTCCGCATGACACCCGTGGGGGCAAGCCAAAACGAAGGTAAGTCTCCAGGATCAACACATATGCACAATTCCTCTGTCTGGCACGAGCCAAATTAAGCAAGACATGAGTTGAGTTAAATATGAAACACAACCAAAGTTGGATGCCTGCATGACACACGTGGGGGTAAGCCAAAACGAAGAGCGTAAACAGATTCAACATCGCATTATTAATCTTGAATTGTTTTGAACGAACGTATTTTCAAGAGCTGAACGCAAAGTTGCGAAGAATGAATCAAAATTTTTTGAGCAAAGGCTTGCCGAATTTAACTTAGAAAAGATCTCTTTGAAAAAGCAGCTGAAGTGGAGGAGAGCATTGCGGCCATGGTTAGAGGTACGAGTAAATTATATTCTGAGAGGTTGGTCATCACAAAGAAACATCGGAAGGTGAGTTATGAATTTCTTGAGTATAACGCATGCTTGAGGACAAGCATGATTCTAAGTTTGGGGGTGTGATAACTAGCAGAAATGCCAGTTATTATAAGCCTTTTATTTAGAATTATGAGGGCTAATAAGTAGAAAATGCGGTGATAGTACTTAGAATTTGTGAAAATTTGAGTTTTGCGTCGATCAACTCCTAAATCCTCACTAACCCCAATATTATGCGTTATTCCATGCGAAAGTGCCTATTTTTTGTAGCTACCGCAGGAATCAAATGCATGCACTGGAAATGAGCAAGCACAAAATCAAACGCATGCACTGAAAGCCGAGCTATTGCATAGACGAACGCATGTGGTGATCGCATGCATCCATTGCATGGAAGTTGCAGTGATCGAATGCGTCCATTGCATGGAAGTTGCGGTCGTTAAGCAAATGTGGTAATCACTTGGAGATTGCAGCCACGGAGTGATAACGTTAAATAGAAGGGTGATCGCAAGATGGGTAGAATGCGTTGATACTTCAGTTGAATCAAGCTCAGACGTATACTTTAGGAGTATCAACAAGATAAGATAATGTGACATTACCCATACCGCGACAAAGGCAGTAGTGAAACATAACGCAATCATGATAGCTGTCAACATATAAACTCTATAAATAGCTCATTGGACCTTCATTTCAAAGCATCCGAACTTCTGCCTTAAGGCAGAGGTGTAACACCTCGCACATTTTTTTAGTAATAATGTAAGTTCAGTAACTTTATTATTTGGAATTTCAGTAATTGTTATTAGTTGGAGGGCAGTTTTGGAATTTTGGACTTCAAGTATAAGTGCGGGAATTTAATTGTTGGTGTGAAATTATTCAATTTGAAATTCAAATGGAAAATTATTGGCAGGAATTAATTTTCTTTTGAAATGGAAAGGAATTTAATAGTATAAAACGGAAAGGAATTAAATGTAATTATATTTACTTCTTTTTTTGTTTTATTATTATTATTATTGTTATTGTTTTTAAGTCAAACCCCACCCCCTTTTCTTCCTTACGTTCGTGAGCTCGTCCGACGCCGCCCAAAACCGTCACGTCAGTTTCTACCTCCATCTACCACTGCTCAACTGTCACTGGATCTATCGATTTGGGATTTCTGCCGTTTGGATTTTTTTTCGGTTGATTCTTGAATACTCATTTACTTTTAGCATCAATTGGTTGATACCCATTGTGTTTCAACTTTGGATTCAAGTTTGTGAAGGTATTGAGTTGTTGTTCAATGAAGTTGGAGTTTGTTTTAGCGAGTTTTGGTAAGTTTTATTCTTTGATTACCCTCTTATGGATTAATTTTGGTTGTTGAGAAATTTTGGTAAAGTCATTTGGAAGTGATTTTTGACGAAGCTACATATGGATAATTTATTTGAGACATTGGTAGTGAAGTATGTATTTGATTCAAGCTTTAATCGTGTAAGCCTAATTTCAAATTATGATTAGGGGGTTGATTCAAGAATTTCATTCAAGATGAAGAAGAGTTTGGTTTGTTAATTATTTGGACTTAAAATTGGAGGTTTCGAAGGTGAATTCGAATTAGATCACACCTTAGGTAAGGTTATCTGGAAATATTTTGTAATATTTGTTTGTTTGGAATTTGGCCTTAACTATTAATTTTAAAGCTTGGTTAAGGACTTAAGAATTTCACAAAGATTCAATTGCTTTTTAGTTCGACCTAATATCAAGGTAAGTAATCTTACTATTGGAACTACCCACGGGCCAGGCATTAGATGTATGCTAGCATGTTAAATGAAGGTTATGGCAGAATGACAACATGAAAGATTGATAATATAATATGATTAAAGTATGTTCTGTTACGAGATCCGAATTATTTATTTATGCACATAGACACTTGAATGCTAGTATGAGATGGTATATGCTTCCATGGTTGTATTTGATCTGATAATGTTGTGGTATACATGTATGTTGTAGAACAATGATGTTGAGGTATATGTGTATGTTGTAGAGCCATGATGTTGAGGTTTATATGTATGTCATAGATTCATACAGTGATGATTATGATGTTGAGACTGTGCAAATGTCCTTACTGATTAGTTAGATGCCCATTAGATTTTCTCCTTCGGGATTCACCAGTTTGTGTTTCCTTCGGGATTCACCAGTTTGTGTTTCCTTCGGGATTCACCAGTTTGTGCTTCCTTCGGGATTTACCAGTTTGTGCTTTCTTGGGGATTCACCAGTTTGTGCTTTCTTTGGGATTCACCAGTTTGTGCCTCCTTCGGGATTCACCAGTTTATGTCTCCTTCGCGATTAACCAGTTTGTGTCTCCTTCGGGATTCACCAGTTTGTGTCTCCTTCGGGATTCATCAGAGGTAGTGGGCATACTTAACTATAGTAGGATAGGACTCAGTCTCCTTCTTATTTCATGTGCATATGTGTCCCATGAGGACTAGAACAGTTATATGTTTCACTAGAGGTGGGTATCTAGAGGACATAGATGCCTAGCCTGACCCCAGTAGTGGAGTTACTTACTGAGTATTTTATACTCATTCTTTCTCATGTTGTTGTTTCAGGTAAGGGTAGAGATGCGCTGGCGATGGACAAGCGGAATTCGTGATCGGGCCACTGGGAACTAAGTTTTTACACTTCGCATCATGAAATTTAGAGTTCCTTTCATGTTTCTCTTAACTTTTAGTTTTGATGTTTAAAACTTATTTTTAAAAATTATTTTTCAGACTTATTTATTATCCTTTATGATTTATGGGTACCCTACTATTGTTTTAATATTTGAAAAAATGAAAGTCTTTTGAACTTACCTTATTTAATTAGCATTTATTTCACCATAACCGAGTGTCGTTTTGAGTTCCATGCATGCATGTATTTAGTAACGACCTAACTTAAGTCCTAGGGGGTCGGGTCGTTACAAGAAGTTTGCGATCACAGATGAGAGCATGAGCGAGATTTTCAGTGAGAATTCTTCATCTCCACAAACTAGACCGAGTGACGATCGAAGCTTTTGCTAAAGATAGAGCTCGAGAGAGACATCTTCACCATCCCACCATGGCACCACCAGCAGCCTTGACGCAAAGTCTTTCATTTCTCCTCTGATCTCTGTATTGTATTACATTTTAGCTTAAGATATTAAGAAATTTTGTAATCAATGCACATCTTGATTCCTTCAATGCCATCTTCTTCATTTTCTTTATTTTTATCATCGTTTACCTCCATCGTTTATTCATCAAAGGCAATTGCATACTCAATCGTGTAGCCTAGAGATAGAACACATGTAGCAACCCACTGAGAGGTGTGCGTTGTGCGAGTATAGTGAGTTAATCCTTTTTGCTTGATGAAAGGTTGTAGCAATGCTTGTCGATGGGTTGTGTGCAATGCTTGTCTATAAGTTAATTAGTCGCATCTACCTGCCTGAGAAGGTAAGAGATGGAACGCACTAAAGCAAAGTATGCATTGTTCCTAGAGATAGGCACGGTTTTATGCTCGACGCACCCATGCACTAGAGATATAGTCATACGGCTGACCACCGGAGGTGTGCGATGCGTTAGTGTGATGAGCTGGGATTACTCGAGTGATTTAAGATAATAAACATTACTATGCGTTAATAGTTGTTGTGTATGTACCAATTCTCATCGCAAGTCTTACATTGCTCAATCTGTTTAGTTAAGAGTAGGAGTAATGTGTAATCCATTAAACTTCTTCTTTTTACTTTTATTCATCGCCTCAAACGCATTGTTTCACAAGCATTATTAAGTGACAAGCCCCCGTGTTTGACTACGAATTACCCGAGAAACTTGCGTTCTCGTTATACTTGACGAGAAAGCAAGAAAACTTGTGATAGGAACGCATGGTCATTGCATACTAGATTAACGCATACTTTTCATTTCAAAGCATGACCTCCAATGCATGGGCATAAACGCATAGCTTAAGCCATGTACCATACATGATTGCATGCACCCCCATTTTTCCTCCAACACTATAGTTTAGCAAAGCATCAAACAAGGATTCATCGTAGACTCGACTATGGAAACTGAATATGTAGCTGCTTGTGAAGCTGTTAAAGAGGTTGTTTGGCTTAAGAAGTTCTTTATTGATTTGGAAGTTGTTCTAAATATGTCTTTGCTCATTATACTTTATTGTGATAAGAATGGTGTTGTGGCAAATCCTAAGGAACCTAGTAGACATCAAAGAGGCAAACACATAGAGCAGAAATATCACTTGATCCGAGAGATTGTGCATCGAGATGATGTGATTGTCATGAAGATTACTTTGGAGCACACGTTGCTGATTCATTTATAAAGGCTTTCATAGCTAAAGTGTTCGAAGATCATCTAGAAAGTCTAGGTCTACGGGATATGAGGCATATTGTCTAGGGCAAGTGAGAGGTATTACTGGGTTACAGTGTCTGTCCTAGTTTATTGTATTTTGTATTTTATTTGTATTGTACATTTGGCTCCCTAAGCTTTAGGACAAGTAGAAGATTGTTGAGATTGATGTCCTAAATCTCTCTTGTATTCTCGTAGTTTGTAAACATTGTATAAATAAATTGTTATTAATAAAATAATTGTTATTTTATAAGCATATACTCAATCCAATAAAATAAGATCCTAGGTTATTTTATGTGATTTAAACATGTATATAGAGACATACAGGTAGATCATGTTTAAATGATAACCTAAACGGTTTGTAATAGATGGATTGAAGAGAAAACCATTGAAGGTTTACGCAGCGGAATGTGGGGATTGGTCCCAATTTTTGTTTTTCACAGAACTTACAAGAATTACAAAATTAAAAGAGAAGGATTATGCATTTAATTTAAACCTACAACATGCTTTTCTAAAGAGAAAGGGAAGAAGAAAATACCTTTGAAGAACGAATTTCTTCAAGAATTCCCTCGATCAAGATCACGATCTGGAAACACAATTAGGACACCACCAAACTGGAACCTCCTGTATTCTCCTTAGGGTTTGAGAATAGGCAGAAGGTGTGGGCTCTGCCTTTAGGTATGGAAGAGGGAAGGAGATGGAGAGGAAGAGAAGGATTTTTTTCTTCTCTGTGAGTTTTTTCCAGAGAGAATTATTCTCTCAATATTTCATGGAGGAAGATGAATAAGAGCCATTCATCTTTCCCACAACACGTAATGGATGAGAGATCAGGGGGGAGGTTAAAATTAATTTAAAGTTAATAATATGTATATATATATATATAATAACTACTTTATTATATATATAATATACACTATATCTTATATCAAATATAGCATATAGCCTATAGTTTTATATTGCATCAAATATAACATAACCTATAGTTTTAAATTCTCTCAATAATATATGTCATTTAATATAAATCACATTTATATTAAATTCAACTATATGAATTTCATTCATATAATTAATATTTGAATCATATCTAAATATTTAATTCATTTCAACTTATTTATGTTATTTAATATAAATCATATTTTACATGAATCTCATTGATATAATTAATATTTGAATCATATCTAAATATTTAATTCATTTCAACTTTTTTATGGTATTTAATATAAATCGTATTTATATTAAATTTAATTACATGAATCTCATTCATATAATTAGTATTTGAATCATATTCAAATTCTTCTCATATTACCTTATATTATAATGTATCAAATACATTATATTAATTATATCACATATATAATTAATTTAATTAATTATATCATATATAACTAATTCCCTAAACTAATTTGAACAATTTAAATTAATCCAAAAATGATTCTCAATTAAATCCCTGTTGAGCTACAGAGGCGACCTTATGGACCTGTAGATTGAAGCTCTAATGGTACTTGGATAATTAATTAAACTCTTTAATTAAATTACCCAACATCCATTAACTGCGGTAATTCTACTAAAGATCAACAGATGAACTCTACGCACTACAGATAAATTTATGTGTCCACTAGATATAACCAATT
Organism: Benincasa hispida; assembly: GCF_009727055.1. Lineage (NCBI taxonomy): Eukaryota > Viridiplantae > Streptophyta > Magnoliopsida > Cucurbitales > Cucurbitaceae > Benincasa > Benincasa hispida. Next base: position 65,238,628 of record NC_052356.1, on the reverse strand, counting down.
AACAACGCGATGACCCTTCACAAATTGCTCATAATTACAGTTGGGCCAAAATTACCGTTTTGCCCCTATAGTTACATTTAACTCCTTAAGTATCACAGCTATGACCAAGTTCTTCTCGGCCTAGAAGAAAGTGTGGCCACTATGTTCAAGCCTCGCAATCAGCCCTTAAGGGAGCAATTTATCTACTTGCCCCATCATCAGGGAAGGAGTGAATTCCGTCTTGTGTAACTGTGTTCCCAGCTCCACAGTCAGACGAATCCCCAAAATGGTAGGCTTATTGAGTTGGCCATCTGGCCACTCTCACACATACAAATCAAAGGACTGCCTTCATGAGTAGGAGTTCACAACTCACTCAGAATTCAGGTCATGTCACCTATGGTCATCCTAGTGAAATGTAAGTCTCTATTATTAACGGTGTTATATAATAAAACTAATCATTTTGTGGTCCGGTCTTACACAAACTCTTTGTATAGGATACCGCCATTCATATGTCTCCACATGAATGATCAAGATCAGATCATTTATAGCACTTTACAACACTTGTAACACCTACAAAGCAGGTCGTATCCGTGTATCACCAGGATAAGATACCTAGCCTTATCTATCTACTACAGACCATTTAGGTAATTATTTAAACAAGATCTACTTGTATGTCTTTACAAACTTGTTTAAATTACATAAAATAACCTAGGATCTTAGTTTATTGGATTGAGTATATGCTTATAAAATAGTACTTACTTTCATAAAATAACACTTATTTTATTAACAATAATATGTTTATACAAAGTTTACAAACTACGAGATTACAAGAGCTTTAGGACAACAATCCTAACATGGATAAGGTTAGGTACCTTATCCTGGTGACACTATGAATACGATCCACTTTGTAGATATTACAAGTATTATAAAGTGCTACAAATGATTTGATCTTAATCACTCATGTGGAAACATGTGAGCAAGAGTATCCTATACAAAGAGTTTGTATAAGACCGAACCACAAAATGATTAGTCTCATTATATAACACCGTTAATATAAAGACTTACATTTCACCAAGATGACCATAGATGACATGACCTGAATCCTGAACGAGTTGGGAACTACTGCTTATAAAAGTGATCATTTGATTTGTATAGGTGAAAGTGGCCAGATCGCTGACTCAATATGCCTACCATTTTGGGGATTCAGCTTATTGGAAAGTTGGGAACATAGCTACATAAGACAGAATTCATTCCTTCCCTGATGTCGGGGTAAGTAGATAAATTTCTCCTTTAAGGGATGATTCCGGGACTTAAACAATGTGGTCACACATTCTCTTGGTCTGAGAGGAACTTGGTCATAATTGGACTATGACTTATTGTTCATTAGAAGGATTAGTGGTACTTAAGAAGTCAGATGTAACTACAGGGGCAAAATGGTAATTTTGGCCCAATTTTACTTACGAGTAATTTGTGAAGGATCATCACACTGTTGACTAGTTATATCCAATGGACAGAGAAATATATCTATAGTGCGAAGAGTGCAACTATCAGTTTTTAGTAGAGTGACTGGCAGTTAATGGATGTTAGATAGTTTAATTAATTATTCAAGTACCATTGAAGTTTCAAATTACAAGTCCATAAGGTCCCCTCCGTAGCTCAACAGGGATTATTGAGAATTAATTTTGGATTAATTTGAATTGTTCAAACTAATTGAGGGAATTAATTATATATGATATAATTAATATAATGTATTTGATACATTATAATCTAAAGCTTATTTTGAGAGAAATTAAATATTTGAATTTGATTCAAATAGTAATTTTATGGATGAGATTCATATAATTTAGTATAAATATGATTTATACTAAAACCATGATTAATTGAGGTATATACAAACTATAGGTTATATTATATTTGATACAATATAAAAACTATAGATTATATGTTATATTTGATATAACATATAGTTATATATACATATAATAAGTTAGTTATTATATTTATATATTTTTTTATTTAATTTAATTTTTAATTAAATTAAATGAGAGAGTTATGAAAATAACTCCCTCCCTACTTTTCCTCTCCATCAATCATGGTGTTGAATTAGGAATGTGAGATTGGTCTCTCTCTGGCAATTTTGATGCAGAAGGTTAATGAGAGTACTTTATCTCAAAAAATTTACAGAGAAGAAAATACAAGAGGTACCATTTGTGGTGGTAGTCATTAGGGATTTCGATTTAGCGTTTTGTCTTGATCAAAGTGTCCGTGACCAAATTGAAGGAGTTTGTGAAGAAGATTGGTTACAAGGGTAAGCGTTTTTCATCCCTAAAATCTTCTATGAATTTGAATGTTGTAAATTTGATTGAAATGCGTAATTTTTCCTATTTTGTAAAATTGGGATTCTGTGAAAATTGTAACATTGGGATCGATCCCCTTCCACTGCGAACCTTCACCGATTATTTCATTTTGGACAATTTCTCTTCCAATGTCCCTTATGGTTGCAATGAAAACATATTTCCTTTGCAGCCTTAGTCTTCTTGCCCTTCTGGGTAGTAGTTGGTGGGTTAGTTTCCCCTTTCCACCTTTCTTTTTCTTCCACTTTTTGGTACAGGAAGAAGAAGACACAAACTTAGTTCCAGAGGTCGAACCTCTATAGAACTTCTTAGAGGATGAAGCAACATTTCTCTCACCCTTTTGTTCCTTGAATTTCATCAATGATTGGAATGTCTATAGCTCGTTGAGCAAGGTGATCAGGTTGTAGTCAATCTTATTCATAACAGCATTGCTACGAAACTGTAGGAAACTTTCAGGTAAAGATTCCAATATGAAGCTAACTTGACTGGCTTCATCGATGACAGACCCATTCATCTCTACCACGTTGAAGTGGACCACCATATTGAGAATGTGTTCTTTAATAGATGCCCTTCTAGCATACAAGTATTGAAGATGTTTTTCAAAGCATCATATCTGAGTTGTGCGGACGGTTGTCCGAACATCCCTGCAGGGACTCCATGATCTCACAGGCAGTGATCATGGACTCATGTTTCTTTGCCAAGACTTCAGAAAGGCTTGCCAAGATATACGTTCGGACCTTCTCATTTGTCCATATCCAATGCTCATATGCCTCTCGAACGTTTTGAGGAGCATTTTGAGCAAGAACAAGAGGACAATCTTCCATAAGGACAAATCTCAGGTCATCAATGATTAAAGTCATGTTGATTGTGTTTTTCTATGTAGTGTAATTTTCGTCGGTAAGTTTGTTGACAACGAGTAAGTTTAGTGTTGTTGAAGTCATAATGAATTTGCTGAAACTTACAATTTATTTAATTAGTATTCAAGCATTGCCTATTTGAAAAACCAATTAAATTTAGCAAAATATAATGCACCCTATGTGACATCTATTTTGTAATGATGTTTCAGTGAGGCAGGGTAAAAGCCACCATAGGGTGATCAAGTACCTATTCACTGAAATGAGATCATCTCAACCAATATACAAAACAACTCCTTGTTACTGTAAATATCAATCACTATTGTTTGGTCCAGAAACTGTTAACTTGCTTAACATTTTCTTATAAGTGTAACCCCTTATTTTAGATTATAGAGTTTCGCCTCAATAAGCCAACCGTAGGGAAAAATTGATTGGGGAAAAACTAAAGCAATCCTATACAATTTCTGGAGTTTGAGTGAAAAGTCATGCAAATGTTGTTCATAGAGGGACAAAAGCAAAGGGGCCTCGAGGGCGATCATGAAAATTTACTATAAACTAATGTTGACGCACATCCCACTCCCACTTACTATAAACACTCTCTCCATTCACTTTGGTATTGACCTATACAAAAACCACCACCCATAAGGGGACACAAGCAAAGGTGCCTCGAAGCTGAGTATAGATTTCACGGTGTAAACTTAGGGGGAGAAACGTGAAAATGAAAAATGAAGTATCATATACCCCATTTTCATCCCACTGAGTGTTTTACCTATGGTTTATTAAACTTAGAAAAATACGGCTAATTATATTTACTAAGTGATTGTTTAGATTTTTTGAAAAGTAACACTTACTTTAGATAATTAAACAACTTTGATTAATGTTCATTAAACACTATAATAAACCTTAATCAATAATCGCATACTTGTAGCAAATCTATCTAATTCACCTTTCCAGGTTAGTTTTCAGGTAGGGGTATTCCGCTTCCGTCAACTTAAATACTCCAGTCTAGACAGAATTAACCTTAGACAAAAGGTTCTTTATAGATATATTAGCTACAAATTTAATCTTTTAATTAAAACTAAATTAATCCTATTAAACTATTAAACTAATTTCTAATCTCATTAGAAATGTGATCTTAGGTCTATGTGAATCATATTTAAAACTATTTTAAAAAGTGATTTTAACCTAAGATTTGCATGCAATTCTGAATTATTGATTTTAATTCTAATTTCATTTAATTATAACTTTTATAAAAGAAATGAAATAAATTAAAATCAATTATTGCATGTTAAAGCATATTTAGGTAAATTATAACAATTATAAAATAACCTAAAATACTGACATGCTTCATGCAATTCCATTTCATTTCTTAACATACAAAACACTTATATACTAAAGTAATGAAATATTAATAACATACATCTATCCCTACATTCAACTATATATTATCACACTTATAATATAAATGATGCATGACTAAGTTATTAATGCATGCAAACATATATTATAACATTTATATTATATGATGCATCAACATGCTATAAAGTTAAATCATGCAACTATATATTATAACATTTATAATATAAATGATGCATGAATAATGCATAACCTATGGTGAGATTTTACTATATGACATACATTATGATATATAAATATATAAATTAAATCGTACATCATATGTATAATTTAAAATAATGATTGGATTGAGATTGGACTCCTAAACAATTAATTAAATTAATATAACACTTATATTAATTTAATTAATTAAAAACAACTAACTATTATAGAAATAATAGTCAACCAGTTCAAAACAGGCGAATCGGGTCTTGAACTACATGAATCAGACCACCCAACACCCGAACCGACCCCGAACTTCTCGAACCAAGCAAACCAGATGTGAGCCAATTGCAACTTGAACCAAACTGCGGGCGAATTGAAAAAAAAAATCGTCTTGGAGCATTGCAACACTGTGACCTACCATTGCAACACTACGAAAAATTCTTCCATTCATTGTTCGCAGTGTTGCAATGCTAGGGCATAATGTTGCAACGTTACTATATAGTAGTCACTGTATAGTTTCGAATTCCTTCAATTTTCCTCCGATTTTGGCCTCGTTTTCTCTAGAAATCCACTGGAAAACCAGTACTCTAATATCAATTGAAGGAACTGTGAAGTTCCATAACGGAAGCGGGGATCGACCAAATTTTAATTTCATAGAACAAAGAAATTATAGGACATACAATATGCATCAAAATAAAAAAATTATGGCATGCATTAAAAAATAGGAAGAAGAGTGTTTACCCTTGAAGCCAAAGATCATGAAAACACGAACACCCAGTGATGACACCACCACAAGTGAGACCCCTGTGTTCTTTTTAGGGATGAGAATCTATAGGAGGTGTGGACTCTGTGTATTTTTGGGAAGAGGGAATGAAAATTTTAGAGGAGAGAAAAAATATTTTATAGGGAGAGTTTGCATAATCAACACAAAGAGACACCCTATGTGAAAAAGTGATGAAGATGAAAAAAAAACTCTTCAAAAAACTGCCTAACTCACGTTTGATTAAGAGAATTGAGGGAGTCCTCCCTCCCTTTAATTTGAAATTTAAAATAAAATAAAATAAATTTAAATAATATATATATATATATAACTTATTATATGTATATATAACTATATGTTATATCAAATATCACACACAACCTATAGTTTTTATATTATATCAAATACAATATAATCTATAGTTTTTTTTTAATTCTCTCAATAATTTGTAGTATTTAATATAAATCACATTTATACTAAATTTAATTATAGAATCCAATCCATATAATTAATTTTTGAATCATATTCAAATATTTATTTCCTTTCGGATAAACTTTATATTGTAATATATCAAATACATTATATTAATTATATCACATATATAAATAATTTAATTATATCACATATAATTAATTCCCTCAATTAATTTGAACAATTCAAATTAATCCAAAATCAATTCTCATTAATCCTTGTTGAGCTACAAATGGGACCTTATGGACCTGTAGATTGAAGCTCTAATGGTATGTGAATAATTAATTAAACTCTTTTAATTAAATTACTCAACATTCATTAACTGCCGGCCACTCCACTAAACAATGACAGTTGCACTCTTTGCACTACAAATATATTTTTGTATCCATTGGATATAACCAATCAACAATGCGATGACTCTCACAAATTACTCGTAAGTACATTTGGGCCAAAATTACCATTTTACCCCTGTAGTTACATCTAACTCCTCAAGTACCACTTATCCCTCTAATGAACAATAAGTCATAGTCCAACTGTGACCAAACCCCTCTCAAACCAAGAGAGAGTGTAGCACAGCATTGATCAAGCCTCAAAATCAGCCTTTAAGGGAACAATTTATCTATTTACCCATACATCAGTGAATGAGTGAGTTCCGTCTTGTGTAGTTGTGTTCCTAGCTCCTCAATCAAACGAATACCCAAAATGGTAGGCTTATTTAGTCGACAATTTGGCCACTCTTACCCATACAAATCAAAAGACCACCTTCATAGGCAGGAGTTCACAACTCACTCAGGATTCAAGTCATGTCACCTATGGTCATCTGGTGAAATGTAAGTCTCTTTTATGAATAGTGTTATACAACGAGAGTAGTCATTTTGTGGTCCAATATTATACAAAATCCTTTGTATAAAACACCCCCGCTCACATGTCTCTACATGAATAATCAGGATCAGACATTTGTAACACTTTACAACAATTGTAACATCTATAAAGCGGGTTGTATTCATAGTGTCACCAAGATAAGGTATCCAACCTTATCCAGCTACTACAGAACATTTAGGCTATTACTTAAACATGATCCACCTGTACATCTCTACACACATGTTTAAGCTACAGAGGATAACCTTGAATGTTAATTTATTGGTTTTATGGGTTAATGCTACTAAATGTCAAATAAAACATCTCATATTTTATTAAATAAATAAATTTTTTGTACATTACAATTACAAACTACAGAACCCATGAGATTTAGAGCATCAACTCCAAATGGATGTTGGGTAATTTAACTAAATGAGTTTAATTAATTATCCAAGTACCATTAGAGCTTCAATCTATAGGTCCATAAGATCCCCTCTGTAGCTATACAGGGATTATTGGAGTTAATTTTGGATTAATTTGAATTGTTCAAATTAATCGAGAGAATTAATTATATATGATATAATTACTTAAATTAATTATGTGATATAATTAAATTAAAATTAATTATATTTGTGATATAATTAATATAATGTATTCGATACATTATAATATAATGTTTATTTTGAAAGGAATTAAATATTTGAATATAATTCAAATACTAATTATATGGATGAGATTCATATAATTAAATTTAGTATAATGTGATTTATACTAAATACCATGAATGATTGAGAGAAATAAAAACTATAGATTATATTGTATTTGATGCAATATAAAAACCAGTTATGTGTTATATTTGATATAACATATAGTTATATATACATATAATAAGTTCGTTATTGTGTGTGTGTATATATATATATTAAATTTATTTTATTTTATTTTAAATTTAAGTTATCAAAATTAAAGAGAGAGAGTTACAACTCCCTCCCCTTAATTCTCTCTCTCATTCAAACGTGTAGAGGAATGGGCTATTTAGTTTTTACGTAACATTCATCTTCTTCACTTAATCTCTGATGATCAGAGGCTCTCTGTGTTTTTTTTCCCTCCTAAGAACACACAGAAGGAAACAATTTTCTTCTTCCTCTCAAGATCTCTCCCTTTTCCAAAAGAAGCAGAACCCACACCTCCTGCCAATTCTCTACCTAAAAGAGAATACAGAAGGCTCCGCTTGGTGGTGTCCCCATCAAAATATTCGTGATCGAGGAGAATTTACGTGAATAAATTGTTCTTCAAGTGTAAGTCAATTTTTTTCTGTAATTTCCTCCTCTTTATCTTAAGAGCATACTGTAAATTTTGTGTTGATGCATATAAAGACTTTGTTAGAGACCCGATTATATGCCTTCTCAAAGTATGAGCCCTTGAAAAGAGACATGGTATATGATAGTAAATACATGTGAGTATGTTAATGAATTAGATGTATATACAATATATACATGTATATATTTAAATATGTAAAGTGCTAGATGTTGACCTTACCCAAGTAAATCCCTGAATTCTTTTTCTATTAATTTGGTTCCAAACATATATTTTGCTAGACAAACATCTTATCTCTATTGTACATTGTCATTTCTATAAAAAAATAATCTAGTGTCCCTTATTCAAAATTTTAAGAAAATCCTTTGATAAGTGATGCATCGTCATTAGCTTTTATGTTGTATTTTCAGTGCAAACAAGGACAATAGAATATAGCATATATAATATATGTGTTTATATATCAAAAGCTATTAAACTGTGAGTGTTTGACAAATGGCATTGAAAAAATTAAAATTGGTATGCATGTTAAGTTATCCAAGGAAAACGTTAAGTCAATTGTATAATACATACAACATAGAATTAAGTGTTGTGAAATTTTTCATTTTATTATAAATATTTGAATTAGATATAAATGTTAAATTACATATCTCCTGATGTCTTTTGAGAATTTATTTTAATTTCTTGAATAGATAATAACTACTTTTTAACCCTACTTATGATATTATTTGAATGCTAATTTTTTAGAATCTCCTGAAGAGATGATTATTCTTTTTTACCCACTTGTATTATGAGATATTTGAATTTTTTTTGGATCTCCCGAAGAAAATAAGAATAATTAATATTCATGTTTTGCATATGATACATCTATGCATATTATACATAAAAGTAGACAAAATGCTTTTCAAAATTCAAATGCTTGAAGTGAAATCAAATATGATATTAAGTCTTGTAGACTTCATTAACGATTTTGGAAAAGAAAATATTTTCCTAAAAAGGAGCAAAATTTACAATTGATATATAACTTATTCTCTTGTAAATTAAAGAGAAGTTTTGTAAATTTAGAAGATAGACGTTGTAATAGGTATAATTTATAGAGATTGATAATAAGAATAATATATGGTATTTATATATTAAAACTATTGTTTCCTATGGGAAATGCATATAAAAAAGTTATTTGCTTTTTCCTTCTAAATTTTATTGCACATATATTTGTGTAATTGATATATACAACAATGAACCTGAAGTTTATTATTTCAAATCCATTTTTATTTGACATGATCAGTCATTTTCAGCTTATATTGAAAATATACATTGACATCCGAAAAATTAGAAGATTCTTCCATCTAATAAACTGTCATGTGTTGCTTGTTCTCAAGAGATTAATTATCAAACTCTCACTAACTAAAATTGAAATTGGATATCTCAAGTGAACCATTTAAATATTTTATGATTTTTGTTGGTGCATCCAATTGATGGTTACATATATTCTTATTATCATTTCAAAACTTTATTTGCTAGGTTAGTTGCTCAAATAGTTAAGAGTACAATTACATAATTTTGAAATTAAAAATTGTTTGGATATTGCCAGTGAGCTTGCATCCCAAATATTTGATAATTGATTGGGATAAGTGTTGAACATCCTATAGTTTATGTTCAAATAACAAAGCTTTTAAATTTGTATGAGATCATGTTATAGTGTATGCTCTAAGCCAATGGTTTATGAGCTTATGGACGGAAGCCAAATATATTTCATATGCAAGATGTGCAATAAATATTTAAATTGTTCCACAACAACAATTAAGATGATGGACAATTAAAATGAGTCCTCAAAAGAGGTTATAAATCAATGTTGAAATTGATTTCACATCAATTAATAAATACTTTGAATCCTTGATGGGTTATGTATTTACTACACAATTTGCTATTTGTCATTAATGAGATAAAATTTTCTAACATTAGAGTAAGGAACTATGATGAAGTTGGAAAAGAAATTGAATGAAAATGCATAAATATTGTCTCATTTTGATCATCATACAAATCACTTTGAATTTGAAGTTCAAAAGATATCCATTTGTAAATTATTGTAAATCAAATGCTAGATGTATTTATAGAGCATTTACAATGCAAGAAAGTAGCCAAATTATATATAATGGTTGCAAATACACCATCTAAAACTGATGTCCCATTGCAAGAAGTTATCACTACTTATGATTCTGCACCACACTTGAAGCGTGGTAGACAAATGAGTTCCAAAGACAAAGATCCTTAAAAATAAAGGATTCAATAATCAAAATGACTCAGTTAAGAATATGGGTATTCTAGAAAAAATCTTGAATATAAGTACTCATAAAATATTAAAATAAATGAGGATAATAAAGAGATCTCGATAAAATATTTCATGACAGTAAAAAGATGAAATCATACTTATATAAGTTAACAACATTTTTTGCATACAATGTTACTCACGATATTATTTATAAAAATGAGTGCTATGTACTTAGATATATTAAAAAATGTGGACATAGAAATGATTAACTTATGTGGAAAGAATAATTACCAACAGAAATACTTATTTTTTCAAATCATGAGGACTAGTAGTCCAAACATCAAAGAATGTTAAACAAGTGGGATACAAGTGACTATTTGTAAGAAAAATAAATAGAATGAAGTCACAATATATAAAGCGAAACAAGTTTCACAATAATTCTCGTAAAGAACTAGTATTGATTATGAGAAGATATACTCTCCTATGGTGGATACAGTTTCATGAGATATCAAATTTATTTGACTTTGTATGAAAAACTTAAAATACATTTTATGGATGTAGTCATGATATTTTATGTGAATATCTTAATAATTATATCCTTGATATGGGAATATTAAAATAACCCTATTTATCCATAGCCTTTTGTAAAGAAATCATAACACGAGATTTACTATATATTATTTACATATATGTTGATGATTTGTCTTAGCTTGCAGATAAAGCATAAAGCAGACAGAGTTGCATCAATTTATATATAAAAGATCTTATAGGTACATCGTTGAACACTCCTACGGTGGTTCATTCACTTGATGTGAAAAGATATACCATTAAATCTAAAAAAGATAACGGAAAAGAAAAAGGCCCTAAAGAAGCATAATCTTGGAAAATAAGTGTATTTATATATCTTTACTAATTATAAACATGTTATAATATTTCTAGTAATATTCTTACATAAATATAATATAATATAATATTCTTCCCAAAGAAAGATATTAGAGTAAAGTTAAACATATGTTATGTTTTATTTGAGAATTAGTTTACGTTGATTTATTTTATTCTAATAAATTTAATTATGATTTAATTGGTTGTGAAGATGCATGTTATTTATTTAATCCATGTGAGTTAGATCTTAAACATGTTACTTAGTAAATGGAGAAGGATTTTTATATTTTATGGCAGCCGATGAAGCAGATCATTAGAATAACTACTTTAAATCATGTTGAAATCTTAATGATTCATAAGGATAGCCAATAGTGTTCTTATATGAAGACAATAAATCATAAAGTGGCAACATTGCTATTCAACAAATTTCTTCAAAAGATGACTTGGAAGACTTATTGAAAGGTGTTACCTACAACAACATTTGAAAAGTAAACACATAAATTCACGTGTGATAACCAAGAGTTATAAGTGATGTTTTCATGAGGGGAAATAAATGTATTGCACTTTTTTCTTTTGACTATAGTTTTATCCCATCGAGTTTTCCTAGCAAGATTTTTAATGAAACAACTATTAAAATATATGAATAATGTACTCTTTTTTCTTCACTAAGTTTTTATTCTATATACCATGGAATATAAACCATAGTATATATTCTTTTTCCTTCACTAGCAAATCATAGGTTTATTTTCTTTTTTCCTTCACTAGGTTTATATTCTTTTTCCTTCTCTAGTATATATTTGATATACTATGGATATCTAAGGGGGAGTGTTATAAATATATGAATTAGATATAAATGTCCATAGATGACATATCTCTAAATATCTTTTTCATTATTTTCTCCATATATTTACCTTTTTTTATCTTGTAAATTCTATGAATAGTGATCAATAAAATGTTTGAGATGTATAATTGAATAGAGAATATATTGACTCTTTTACTTTCTCTTCTCCCTACTTTATTATTATTCTCTTGTTTTACGATTTTTGGTTTTCTCTTTTTACTTATCAATCACAATTTCCCTTTAAAAGCTCAATCACTCTTGGGCTCACTACCTGGGCTCCTATTATTGTGAGCCAAAGCCCAAATAGAGACTTTGCTAGATTGCTAAAAGCATACGACATGAAATATAAATTATATACGAGTGTCTTCACTTTAATTTTTCTTGTAATTGATTTTATATTTTTTAAAATTTAACCACCTGTGTTTTTTCAAGATCAAGTTATTATGGATATACATTTAGTTTACTTCATTTCATTAATTTAAAATTTTAATTCATTGACATAAAAATTTATTTATTTATTCGTTAATATTAAAAAAGTTTATCATTTTAAGAATATATTATTGAATAAAAGTCATCTACTATGAATTTGAAACAATAAATGTTGTCAAAGTTACGGACATTCACAGAGACATACATGGAAACATGCCTCCATATTTTAAGTTTTACAAAACATATGATTGGACAATTTTGTGAGAAGCATAAAGATAGATAGTATCTACATCCGAGATGTACCTAAAGTATTTTCCATACTAAATTACTCTTGACTTATGCTTACTTTAGCATCTCTTATTTTAGAGATGTTCATGATTTGGGTTAGATCGAGTTGAAACACATTTTAAACCCAATCCAATTATTCGACTTATGATTTTTTTCAACCTAAAGTATTTTTCCATGCTAAATTGCTTATGACTTATGCTTACTTTAGCACCTCTTATTTCAGGGGGTGTTTCATGATTTGTGTTGGATCGAGTTGAAACACATTTTAAACCCAATTCAATTATTCAGCTTGCAAATTTTTTCAACCTAAATAATTAAATAACGAGTCCAACCCAACTATGAAATATTTGAGTTGGATTGGTTTGAATTGTTCAGATCATTTTATTCAACTTTCTTTTTTATAGAAAGAGTAAAATGTTAATATGTAAAATACATTTTTTTTTATTATTTTCAAACATTGAATTAAGATATGCAACTCAATTTCAATATGTATATAATATATTGAAAAATTGCTTTCTAAAAGGCTTAAAAATTTATGTTTTAAAAGTTGTTGGAGAATAGATAATCGAAAAAAATTTGAAATTAAGTAAATTTAAAATAAATATATTGTATATAATTTAATTGTATGCAAACGAACATATATATATTTTTGCAATTCATAATAATTTGGATTTGGGTTGTTTTGGCTTCACTCGAACTAATTTTAGATGACCCAAAAATAAATATAATCTATAAGGTTTTTAGTTATTTGTACTCAAATCCGACTCAAATCATACGATTAGGTTGAACTGATCAAATTCTTCGGTCCTCGATTCCTTTGAACTCCCCTACTTCCTTTTGTTCAGCAAATACAAGCAATAACATAAACTATTTTATTGATGATGTTATCTATTGTGTTAAATGTGTGAATATATTAATGAAAGGAATGAGTTCTCAACTCTAGTATTTTATTTTAATTTATTTAAATTAAAGAAAATTGTTTATTAATCCTTTCGAAGATTACGACTTATAAACAAAGTATTGATGTATGAGTATGACATCATACGGCTTTGCCGGTAATATTTTTTATTCAACCTCAATAAATTCATTTCAAAATTTAATTTAAGGAACTTTCACTTAACGTAACAAAATAGGGTTGCTGGGTCTTTCTAAATATAAAATAATATCTAAAATTATTTACATTTTATAGAGTAAAAAATTCCAAAAGTATCGAGAATGTAAATATTTTTAATTTTTTTTTTATTTATAAGAATTTCCCTATATATATAATCTGTAGCTCATACATTTGCTATTTGCCAACCAGGCTAAAAAAATGAAGTCCAACTCACATATAAAGATGTAAAATATTGCAAATGTCCTCACTATTCACACAAACTGTTGGAATAAATGGTTGTAATCATTCGTGTAGAGTTGTATCATTTCATAAATGAACATGTTTTTTCGTAATTAACCAACTTGAAGAAGAGACATGACTATTCGAATGGTCACGAATAGTTACTACAAAAATTTTGACCTTTAATGTCGGTTTAATACTGAATTAAAAGGCTTTAATGTCGGTTGACAACCGACATTGAAGATCGTGTTATAAAAGGTCTTTAATGTCGGTTTTAAATCGACATTGTACACCATCTTCATTGTCGGTTTAAAATTGACATTAAAGACAACGATATTAAAGACCTTTTATAACACGATCTTCAATGTCGATTGTCAACCGACATTGAAACCTTTTAATGTCAATTTTAAACTGACATTAAAGCCTAGAATTATTGTCCTTTTTTTCAATTATAGTTCGTTTTCTTTAATGCCATTATCCAATCCACTTTTAATGTCGGTCACAAAGTTAAAAATGACATTATAATAATTTATCCACAAATAAGAATTATTTTTATATATTAAGATCTCAACAAACACAAAAATTTAAATCTAAGTCTTGCTCACAAAGTACGAATAATAGTTAGCTCCCAAAGAGATAACAAAATTAGCTACTTACAAAGCAGTAATTGGTTGCTTACGTATCAAAATAATCCCAAAATAAAATCTTAATTGCTTTTGTATATACAACTTAACTTTCAACAAATACAAAAAATTAACTAAAGATTGAGAGAGTTGGTTGTCTACTTGGAATTGTCATTACTATCCCAAAAAATCTGCAAAGAAGACATGCTTGCTTAAGTATATAAAATTAAGAATAATTTAAAAATAAATGAATCATACTAAAAGAAATTACATGAAGTATGGAAACTATATTTATACAAACTTACCAAAAGGAATAAATGCAAAACTTGTTATTCTTTTCTCTATTCTACTGATGAGTTTGTTATGCCCTCTATCCAGAACCTCCCTGTACTCGTGCGAGCAATGTCATATGAGAGTGTATAAACAAACAAATACAAGTTGCGTTAATATAAGCAGTTTATAAATAACGAGTTGCACAATAGTCATTGTAATAATCCCAAATTTCAATGTTAAACTAAGGAATATTACCATATTTTAACCTACAACTAACTTTATAACTCTTATGTTTTAGAAAAATTTCGGCAATATGACAATATTACTGCAACAATACAATTTTTTTTTTTTACTTTAACACCTGTTCAAAGAAATGCACTTCTAATAATATTCAAACAACAATCTTCTCCCAACATGACAAACAGCAAAAACAACAATGATTTATAAAAACTCCGATCTGATTACTTACTAGACTTCAAATCTCAAAAGTTGTCACATGGGCATTCGATATACCTCAGATTCATGGATCAGTTCCTATCAATGAAATGAAAAGCCAAAAAACAAAAACTCAGCAAAGTTCAAAATTCCATCAATCCAAACAATATCACAATAAACTACAAAATCTACAAAAATAAGTGATTTCCAAAGCCAACAAATACAAGTAGTTAGCATAAGAAAGGAGAAGCAAGCAAGCATTAGAACAGTAAATACTAAACAGTAAGCTAAATGAATGATAAAAGGAGATAAGAGAAGAAAAGTAAAAATGAGAGGAAGAGAGAGAGAGACCTTGCAAAATGTTACAATTAAGAAGTTTGGAAAATGAATGAACTCTTACTCTTTTCACATAGGTCCCAGGCCACGAATCTGACTAAGGGTATGCTTTGTAGGCTTCACAAATCGTTTAAATAAAACCATTTTAATCTACAGTGAAAGTCTTAGAAAAAAGAAAAAAGGAAAAAACCCTAGTGATATTGTTGTAAATAGATCTTCAAGATCTTGAATAAATGGGAGTTTGAATAGATCTTACCCAGAAACTTACAATTTTATCCCTAAACTAAATTCCATGTAAGATCAAAGCAAACTAAAAAAAACAAAAAACCTCCCCTAAAATCCTTATATTACCCTACGTGAAGAATGTCTAAAGAAACCTCCCCCAAAATTGTATATACATACAAAATTATTAAACTAACATCGCCAAACTATATGTTATAACTTGAACTAAACATATTCATGTACTAAACTAAAACAAAAAACTTGATGTAAACTGATAACTTGTAGAAATAGAAGTTATTGTCTCTAAAAAATTGGAACAATTAGGATTTTTAATGATAAAATCTCATCATTCTTAGAGAAAATGCATGGAATTACTCAAACACTACTAAACTCATACAAAAGAGTGTTTATTATTGAAAAGTTGCGTCACTAATGCATAATATTGCAAGATTTCAAAAAAGATTCTAAGTGTCTCAGGCAACGACAACGCATAGGCATGCGTTGGAGGCGTTTCAACGCAAGAAAGATTCATTGATTCAGGCTGTTTGTGTCAAATCACCACTTGCAAGCATGGGCATCTGTAGCGGGTGGCGTCTGAAAAGTGTCCGAGTGTCAGGCGGCTGACCAGGATATGGAATTTAATGCTGCCCCATCATCAAACTGATGAAGAACAACGCCTGTAAATAGAAGAAATCCCACCAGATGAAGGGATTAACTCATTTTGTATAATTCTGAAATTTAAAGACTTAGAGCTGTGTTGTTGTGACAAGAAGAACACAAGAAGGAAAAGATCCACCCCCACCGTCAATCAAGGAGTGGAGAAAGCTTAGTTCGAGAGAGAATTTTCTTCCATTTCTTCTACAAGTTGGTTGTACACGAATTTAAATTGAGCCAAAGAGGACAAGAGATTGTACTCTGCGGCTTGACTCTTTTCTTTTCATCCCAATTCTAATTCTCTTCATCTCATTTGATTGAGTATTTATCTTGTAAATACAATATGTTTCTTTATGAATTCACATATTTGATCTACTACACTTCATTACTGTTTATTTCTTGATTTATGTTAGATGCATCTATAACTTCATGCAAAGTCCATTTCTAAACGCCTAAGCCAACTAAATCACTTGGTAAAAGCTACTTTAGCTTGAATTATTCGAGAGAATAAGCAAGCAAGCATTAAGTTAGAAACGCTCGGTACATCTAAAGATAGAAGAACTAGTGTTTTATTGCATTCTGTGACTAACACATACATCCTAGAGATAAAAAATTGTATGGCATTCGCATTGAGAAGTGCTGAATAGAAAGTAAGCAGAAATCTAATGCATAAACAGAGATAAACAAGTCATTTCCATCCACATCGCATTCTTGTCCGTGTACATTTCACTTAGATTGACGCATACCACTTGCACTGAATACCATTTTCACACGACCACCCCTATTTTCTACTTGACCTTTTTGTACCTTCTTGCACGCACACAGAAAACTTAGTGTAGATAACTCATTCCGCATTCACTTAGGATACTTCTACATTAGCTACAACACAAACTCTGCGTTAGCTTTAATCTAAATCCCTGAGTTCGACCCTGGACTTACCAGGAACCTTAATTGGATTTATACTTGAATCTGATTAAAAAAAACTTGAACGCATAAAGAGGAGTGTCACGCATCACTTCATGCATCATTAACACATCATCAATGCATCACTCACATTTGCACTCTTTTTCTAATTTCCTCATACAATACACTCCTAAGCTCGCATCACGAATTGAACGAACATAAACAAACCCAAATACCCATTTTTCCTCTTTTTTCTTCTACTTGTTTAAAGTGTCCACTATAGAAACATACCCATTTTGCCTCTTTCTTGATGGTTTTTCTCTATTATCAAACAATATAGAAACTAAAAAAAAAAATCTACAAGTAAGTTTTAGGGATAGACAACAAGAACAAAGAGACATTTAAGCACAAAAGCACCTTTAAGAACTATTCTTTAGCCAACTATGCCAGTCCAATACCCTCTAGACCCAATTGATACTATAAACAAGTACTATTTTCCTACAGCAGAATCAACTAACAAGCATAACATCCAAAACATGTCATATCACAAGCACACACTCTTAACGAAGGGACATTCAAGCAAAAAAGAAAACGGTCCTATCAACACTAAATATCCAATAGAATGAATATAAACTATTTTACCGATGGCATAATGAATAACTAAATTACCTTCTTTTGAATTCAATAGATCATGGAGGTGAAGGAGATGACATAATAAATAACCAAACTACCTTTTTTTGAATTCCAAGACCGACCCATTAGGAGAGTTTCAATATACACCATGTTATGGTAGAGGAGGAGATTGAGAGAACAAAAATGTGAGGCAACTTCAATCAATATGAACTAAAGCTAAACTCGTAGGAGTATACCTAAGGAAGACATGGATAATTTATTTAAAAGTATAAAATTAAATATGAAATTGATTTTGAGTCAATAAAGATGTATTCTAGAATGATTTTATACATTGCCAGTGTGATTTGAATCCAAACCATGCACTTTGTGCCCTTCATGCAAGACATGGATAAATCATGGATATTTAGCTACTTGACCATCATAATTCAATTGTAGCATGCAAGAGTTTTGCCACAGTAATTTACTGCTACTATTTTTTATATACATAAAAAAGGATATATATTGTGTTAATATAGAACACTACTATGTATTATTGAGAGTTAATATAGATTAGAAACTAGAAAATTTGAAAGCTTATAACTTAACAAAACTAGTATGTTATTAATAGCAAAATAAGTATTAACTGCTACGCATGGCAATTACCCTCCAATTACGTTGCAATATCAAAATAGAAAGAATAGAGGAGATAAAGGAAAGTCGGCGGTTGAATCAGTTAAGGACTAATTTCAATTCTGTCGGGAGAAGTTGAGGTTTAAAAAGAAGAAAGAAACCGAAAGAGAGGGCAGTGAAGTCTGAATATCTAGAGTGAGGATGGAAAGCTCATCGTCAATCTCTTCTACTAACCGATTGTATAGCAGAGCCCAGCGATCCCTCTATCTTCAACACGTTGTGCCAACAACATCTATTTGCACTAAACCGGTGGGATCCCAAAACTTAATTTCAGCCTTTATCCATATGCCAAACCGTTTATGAATGTTCCTCAAGAACTTCATTCGCAGATGAGGCAATGGCCTACTCATTATCGAACAGATTTCGATATGCCTTCACAGTCGTTTCTTGTTTAATAGCCAAGAATCTTCCACACACATATGGATCCTTCTCATTACAGCGATCGCGAACATACATAACACTCTAAACTTACTCTGTATATCTCCAGTCTCATAACCATTAATACTTTGTACTTCCGAACTTCTACTTCGCTGAACTTCTCACTTCGATCCGTTCGAATCATGACCAAATAAATTAATGACATTCTAAGCATATCAACTACGTTAACACATC